>NW_015388278.1:141806-180504 GCF_001527695.2 Protobothrops mucrosquamatus
TATATGGGAACCACACACTTCTCATACAGAAGTATTTCTAGGAAAAACAAAACAAACCTATTACTCAGGAGTTTCAGGGCTCTGTTAAAGTATCTTTTGAGTGACATATCAGTGTTTAAAAATATGGTTATATCGAACTATACATGATAAACAAATAGACTTCAGTTTCCATTGTCTTGAGAATCACAAGGCCTCTGATAAATACCTTCTCTGTCAAACAGTTTAAAAATCTATCATACTAATAAAAACTGACTCACAAGAGCACCTCTTGTAAGGCAAGATGGTAAACAAAGAAATAAAAATTGGAGAGGGAGGCAAAAATAACTCCAATCCACAATCCTTTCTCAGTGTTTAAGCCCTTGTTCATTGCTCGCTTAGTTGTCAGATGGAATCTGAAAGTTGGCTGCAACCTTCGATTTAGAATTTGGATGTTCAACTGCTCTCCGATGGCTCCTTCTCAAACATCCTGGGGCAGAGGGTTCCTGAGAAAAGTCACCGAGTAGGGACGTTCTTCAGTGTCTTCCTAAACATTCCCAAGAAATGTGTAGGAAAAGTAGAACACATGCCTAGTTCAATCCCTGACATCTCAGTTACAGCTGGGAGATCTCCTTTCTTGAACTCTGTAGAATTATTAGCTATCAAATATCAGCTTGAATGGACTGGGATCTGACCTTGTGTGAAGCGCTTTATATAATCCAGAAATAGTGGTGGAAACAAGGGAAGAATGTTTCCAGAGTGAAGTACTACTCTGCTCAAATGGAAACTGCCCTCTTTCAAGTAGTGTAGTCACAAGGTGTAGGTTGCAGCCAACTGTGTCAAGATGTCTTCAATTAGTAACTAGCAGAATGGCTGCAACAGAGACCTGGTCAGTTTCTATCCACATCCTTTCAAGAGAGTTTTCAAGAAAATTTTTATTTTATTTTATTTTATTAGTGTATAATATAAAAAACAAAAATAGAAGGGAAGGGAAAAGTATAGGGAAGAGGGAAAAAGAAAGAAAAGGTGTTGACTTCCAACTCCCTTTGGTGCAGTAGAATAAGATCCTAGTATCAAACCTCAACTTTTCACTTTTACGTAGTAGTAGTATAAACTAGCCATTTCTATAAGAACAGATCTATCTAATCAGTAAAATCCAAAATCAAAGTTTCATTTTTTTCCCACCTCAAGCACAAAGTCCAGAAGCGGTTGTCAAGTAGAAACAAAAGTAATTGTTTCTTTTTCTTTAATCAAAGCAGTCCATTTAGCCATCTCTGCTAACTCCACCAACTTTTGCAGCCATTCGTCCATTGTGGGAATCGAAGCATCTTTCCATTTTTGTGCATAAAGCAATCTTGCTGCCATCAACAAATATAACATCAAGGTTCCCCCCAAAAAAATTTCCAAATCTTTTTCCATTAAACCCAAAAGGAAAGTTTCTGGTTTTATCTTTAAATTCACTTTGGGAATCTTCTGTATTAAGGTGTGAATCCTACTCCCTAAATGTTGTAAATAAAGGTTGATTTTAAGCAAATAATGTTTTGCTGCTTTTTTGTAATTCCCAACATAGGCTGCCTGAGTGGGTGCATGACTCCAACTAATGGCAAGGCTGCTCCTGAAGTTTTATGGTGTAATGGAGAGGTAGGTGGGTGGATGGATGGATGGATGGATGGATGGATGGATTAGGCCAAAAACAAATCTGTAGAACCACATATCATCACCCTTGACACAAAGGGAGAGGAATAAGCAGGCATACTGAATTCTGTAATCAACAAGCAATGTTTTAAACTTAGTCATTCTTCACATAAACTGGAATGAAAAAATGGGATGCAGATCCCACTCAACAGAGGAAAGGAAACAAGAAAAAAAAAAGACAGAAAGAGAGAAGAGGTATTTACCTCTAGAAAGATAAATCTTGTAAGCACCATTTTGGGCAAAAACCTAAGCCAGTGATGGCGAACCTTTTAGAGACTGAGTGCCCAAACTGCAACCCAAAACCCACTTATGCATCGTCGAATGCCAGGTGGGTGTGGCCCATTGGGTGGGCGTGGCCCATTGGGTGGGTGTGGCCCATTGGGTGGGCGTGGCTGCAGTAACAGCAGACTGGGTGGGACTAAAATGTTCAATCAATCAATTCCAACTTTGCAAGAACTTTTTTTTCCCTGCGAGAAGTTGAAAATGACTGATTGAACCTTTTTTTTTTTGGACACGGCGGCGGAGGCCTAAAGCGAAAAGGTTTTATAAAACCCAGCTGAAGGCCTAGGACTGGGGCGACAGTGCGCGTGCCCACAGAGAGGGCTCTGAGTGCCGCTTCTGGCACCCGTGCCATAGGTTCGCCACCACTGACCTAAGCAGTAAATACAATAAACAGGTTCAGAATTAATCTTCTGACCATATTACAAACTTGCTAATATGGCCTGCAGCAAGACCAATATCTGGGGCAGAGACTCTTGCAGACAGAGAGGAGAGGAGCTGACTAGCAGATGACAGAAAGCAAACACTCTGTTCAACAAAGATGTAGAGAACCTACTGAGGTTTGTTTTCTCCAATCATTTAAGCATTCAGGGACAGAGTTGAAAACAAAAACAAAAAAGCTTTTGGAGCTTCAACATTCAAAGTAAAATGCCAAAACCAAGGTGCAAAGAATACCATAATGGAATCTTCAGCTCTTCTCCTTTACAAAAGGAGCAAATCAAGCATTCCGTTTGAGTTTCTTTTCTCATGACCCCGAAAGTGAGACTTGTCTAATAATTTGGTTTTTCTCTTGACATTTTCTCCACGGGTCTGTGGATGGCGAATTCTAAACAAGCCAATCTCAAACTATTGGTCTTTCATCTTCTCCAGTCGGATGGAGATGGCATGGAACAAGGAAAAATGATGACAATAAAAAAATGATCTCATCTCGGTACAATGGCTATAAAATTCAATAACTTGGGAGTCATTGTACAGTTAGTGTCCAATTTGGAAGGATTCCTAGGGTTCTAAAAAAAACAACTCAACTTGAATTAACGCTTCGCTTTTCCAAAAATATACATGGTTGACTTTTACAGCTTTTGGTCTTTCTAACTTTCACCCAGCATTCAGCTGTTCAACTTTTATCTACCTCTATGACCTGATAGTGTTTCAGAAAAGCATAGAGGCTATGCTATTTCCTTAGCTCAGTAAAGTTCCCTGGAGGTCAAAACAACTCAATCATAAACTGTTTGTGTTGCCAGATGACCCATTAGCTAAAATGTCCTCTGATTCTCCTCAATTTTGAACTAAAACTTTTACTACAAAGGAGAACACACAAAAAAACAGTAATGGAGCAGACTTTTTCACATCCGTTATTTAAACAAATGAGCTGTAAGTTATGGCAGTAATTTCTTACGGCTTGACCTCAGCCAAAAAAAAAAAAAAAAAGTTATGTTCCAAACATTTCATCTGAATAGCACTTTAAAAATAATCAAGAGACATGCTGTAGCTAAACTTTCTTTGTATACATTTCAAATCCTTTCTGTTTACAAGGGAGAAAAACCTAATTTCTAAATATACACACAGCAGAGCAGAGTTTTTTTGCATTTTTTTTTAACTTGCATTACAGAACTGCAAAAATAAGCGAAGTTCCAACTGTCTGTGCTCAATGAGGCTGTTTCTTGTAAGCGGAAAATAGCAGAAAGCTGTTTGAGTTGACATCCTAAGAATGAATCGGAGAGGTGTGCCCTCTACCCGTGTGTTGCACATATTGCAAGATATAACATAATACACTAAAAGGAGAAAAAAAACTGAAAGCAAAAATCACAGTAGAAATCAACAATTTAATCCAAGGCCATAAGGTCCAGTAACTTTCCCCAACTAAGTTGCTGGACTGGTCTATGACCATAATAAATTGAACTGGGCACCAGTGCCAAAAAGCAATCATCCATTTTCCATTCAATATGATTTGGAGAATGGTCAGAGAATGGACAGCCATTTGTCCAAAATGGTATAGGGTTTCCTGCCTGAGCAGGGGGTTGGACTAGATGACCTCCAAGGTCCCTTCCCACTTTATTATTTATTATAGTTTACAACATTCGTACGGTGAACTCTAAAGTAGGTAGAGAAAGATTTTAAATGTAACCACTCTTAAAAAATAAAATAAAAGGAAAATTAAATTTCCCAGGCTTTTTCATGTCACTCGATTCAGATGTCATTACAATAAACTGGCTGAATTAAATTGAATAAAAATATACATTTAATCTTCCTTTTATTGTTTTGCCTGTGTGTTTTTTAAAAAACTTTCTTTCTTGCATTGTTGTATCTATATGCGGTATGTACCCGCAAACTGTTGTGGAACCTGATGTTGGAGCACAACAGAGAAATCCATTCATAAAGAAAGAATTGACTGGTTAAACCTGATCATCACTAAATTATCGATCTATTTCCAGCTCACAACCCTGTTTTGTTCTCCTGTTTTCATGCCTGATCAAATCAGTTCTTGATCAGTGGAAATAAGTAACCCTGTTGCAGGACCATGCAGTGGCATCTAAATAAGTAAAAGCAAATGCATTTGTTTCATTTAACTTTTCCTCGTTCATAAAACCACTGCTATAATACAAGTTACTTCTTGAAAAGATGTGCCTGCTTCTGCATTCTAATCAGCTGACTCCAACTGATGGAACATTTGACATTCTGGGAGCTTGGTCAAAGCAAAAGAGACATTAAATATTCATTATCATTAGTAAATAATAAACTTTGCTGAGCGCTCAGGAAAGGTGTGACTTCTTGGAAAGGCAGTTGGCAGTCCCAGCAGAAAGGTTATTGGATCCCCTTCAAAAATCCAAATTCGTACCATGGAGAAAAAGAAAATTCAAGTAACAAAGGCCAACATATTTTAAAATCAACTGGCTGCCTGATATATGACAGATGACTGGATAGTTAACCTGTCTCTGGAATATGAGTCTTTTAAACTATCCTGTTATCATAATTTAATTTTGTAAAACAAATCTTCAGTGGCACATGTGAAACTCTCCTACTAACATAGTCCGCACCAGGAGTTGGCAGCATGGCAAAACAGGAGCAAAACTTACATACAACCCAGAATTCTCAGCATTGCAAAGAACAAAAAATTGTTCTGTACCCATTTTCAGACAAATGGATGCAGAATCAGAAAGTCACCAGCTCTACAATTATGGAAGCCTTTCCTAACCTCATTTAACCCTTCCAACTCTCCCAAGTTAAGAAAGTTTAAAAAAAAACCAGTTTGCTTAAACTTTTCCTGGGATGAATGAGTGTTGTTTCAATTCTATGTTGTGCATATGCCTTTGGGTTTTGTAACAGTATATGTTAGCCCTAAGACCCAATGACATTTGTAATTATAAGGGACTTAATTACAATGTAAGAACTATTACAATTCTTAATATGACAATAGCAAGCAGAAAGATGATCTACCCTAAAGTCTCTTTATAACAGGCCAACTATGCTAAGAATGATCAATTCCTGCCACAATCTTCTTCTATTATCTATATTATTTCAAATATTTCCAGCAATCATTATTTGCATACCATGCGTAGCATTTGAAAATGCAAAATAGAAACAGGTGGAAGATGTGTCTCTCCTGTTGTGAAAGCAGACAGAAGAAAAAAATTCCCATTTTTCATTGAGGCACGTTTGATTTACTGTGACAAGGAGATTCATCTCAAAGTGATGTGATACAGAAGATAAAAGTTATAACAAACAGAAGCACAAGACCCCTTCTAGGAAGATTGACTGACTTCTTTAAGTCTCCATTTCATCAATCAAGAAAATGCTCTCTTTCCCAAACGCCTCAATTATCCAGTGATTTCAGAAACCACAGAACACCAGCTCTGCTTAGATGTCTGTAAATAAATCTGCCCATAAACATGCCACCAGAATTACCCAGAATGCTAGCCAACAGCCTTTTTTGACATTAAACAATCCATCTTTCAAGCAAAATTCATCTTTCAAGAGAATAATAATAGTCATTCAACCAGCAGCACATGTTTCTAGGCAGCTTTTCCAATCCCAGATCCCAGAATTCCTTGAGTGAATGTTCCTAAGGAAGGCTCCATTTTCTGGGAATTGCAGTTTTCCCGTGTCTAGTGCTGCTTGGCTAAACAAGATTGGTTTACAAGTAGTCCACAATCTATTTCTGTTACAGAGAAAAAGAGATTGGCCCTTTAAAAAAAATAATAAATTGGAAATTAAGATTAAGAAAATTGGAGTCCATTCCTCTCCTTCACTTACCGTTTTATTTAACATTGCAAACAAAAATGTTCAGAAATAGGTTAAAGTATTTGGAATACCAGTTTTTTAAAAAACCAACAATTACCATTACCGTATCAGGCAAGTCCCTGACAATATTCTATAGAGAGAAGATCCTTCAGATCACAGTTTAACCCCCCAAAAATCCCCAATTCCTTTGGGGATGTAATATTCAAAGGAGCAAAAGGGATATACAGGCAATCCAAAAGAAAACAGAATTTTAGAAATTAAACCACTTTGAACTGAACTCAGAGCAGACGTCAATATGGCTGATGGAACAGTTGCATGGTAGATTGCTAACAAGAATCAGGTAATACAGGCCCAGTGGCTATATGAGGTATTACTTCTGCAACTATCTAAGGTAGGGGTCTTCAAACTTGGCAACTTTAAGACTTATGGACTTCAACTCCCAGAATTCCTCACCCATCCCTGGCTGGCTGAGGAATTCTGGGAGTCGAAGTCCACAAATCTTAAAGTTGCCAAGTTTGAAGATCCCTGATCTATGGCAGCTTGGTATATAACTCACTCATGTGATTTTAGTATGAACCTTTGCTCTAGATAAGCCTACCATATTCAAATCTATTTGAGCCATGGTGGCACAGTGGTTAGAATGCAATATTGCAGGGTAATTCTGCCGACTGCCAGGAGTTCGATCCACACCGGCTCAAGGTTGACTCAGCCTTCCATCCTTTCCGAGGTCGGTAAAATGAGGATCCAGATTGTTGGGGGCAATAGGCTGATTGCCTCGTGTTTACATAATTTCGTACTTTTGAACTAATGCATAAACCAGAAATGTCCGTCCTTAGACATCAGCACTTCTCTCAATTTTGTAACACAGTCCTGCATCACAGAAAAACGACACAATTCTCTAACTTATCAAAAATACTTAAAATCCAATGGATGTTGATGGCAAAATATGCGTCAACTAGGAGAGATGGACTTAAAAGTATGGGCATATATTTTCACGCAATTTTTCCTCCTTTCTTTACAAATACCCTCCATCTGAAATGGAAGCTTGAAGAAAAATGAGAAAGAGAGAATAATGAAACTGGTGGATCGGCCGAAGATCGAAAACATAAGGTTACCAAGTTAGATAAAGTTCAACTGAAGTCTGGTGTATAGGAAAGCAGCTGGCAAGAGCTGTATAGAAAAAAGCACACAGCTCCTGCTGCTCTGATCTCCCTTATTTATGCTCACAGTTACACTGACATGGGTACACCTGACGAAATTCTCGAGTTTCACCCAGTTTCTACTTAACAAGGCAAGCTCTATATACCGTATCTTCCAATCTCAGGCTTGAGCTTGTAAATCTATGTGCTCTGGAGCCCTCTTGTGAGTGAATCCTGTACTGTACCATCACTTTAAACAATGTCAGCTGCATACCTTTGTCTTCTTTGAAGCTCGCTAGTACCTGCTATAATCTTGTGGGAACTTGGAGAGTATGGCCACAGACAGGAACCAGAGTGCTAAGCCAAGTTGTCTTCCTCCTTTTCAAGGACACTGGCCCTGGGGAAGGAGGCACTACGTTCCCAAAACATCGGAACAGGACCTGATTGGACTATTCTACCAAGGGGGAGGGTTTTGGACAATGGGGATTGCTTTCCATATATCAGAGGTCCCCAACCTTTTGGGCACCAGGGACCAGTTACGTGGAGAGAGGTTTTTCCATGGACTGGAGAGTGCATGGTTTTGTGTGCAGCCTGCATCCTGTGGATGGGGCTTTCCTTGTTTGTGTGGACCGGTTGCTGGCATGCCGCGGCCCGGTACTGGTCCACGGACCGGGGTTTGGGGACCCCTGCCATATATGATTTTCGCATGGTTTTTCGTCAGAGCTTGCCTCGCTCCACGTTGCACTCAACATCTCCAGTAAAAGTACCTTTTCTCTTAACCCTTATGGAGTCAAGGGTTGTTCTTTTTCTAAGGAGCAAATTGGGGCCAGTCTGACACATTCGTTCACTTCTATTCATTGCTGATTATTTATGAAATTCATTCTATTTTCATTTATTCCCAGTTTCGTTGCTTTTAATTATTGAGGAGCCATTTGGGTTGCAATTCTTTTCTTTTCTTTTTTTTACAGGAAGGTCAATGATGGCGAACCTTTTAGAGACTGAGTGCCCAACCTGCAACCCAAAACCCACTTACGCATCCTCGAGTGCCGGGTGGGTGTGGCCCATTGGCTGGGTGTGGCCCATTGGCTGGGCGTGGCCCATTGGCTGGCTGTGGCCCATTGGCTGGCTGTGGCCCATTGGCTGGCTGTGGCCCATTGGCTGAGTGTGGCCCATTGGGTGGGCGTGGCCAATTGGGTGGGCGTGGCTGTGGTGGTAACGGCAGACTGGGTGGGACTAAAAAGTTCAATCAATCAATTCCAACTTTGCAAGATCTTTTTTTTCCCACGAGAAGTTGAAATTGACTGATTGATTGAACCATTATTTTTTTTTGCACACGGCAGCAGAGGCCTAAAGCGAAAAGGTTTTATAAAATCCAGCTGAAGGCCTAGAACTGGGGCGATGGCGCGCGTGCCCACAGAGAAGGCTCTGAGTGCCGCCTCTGGCACCCGTGCCATAGGTTCGCCACCACTGTTGTATGGTAAAGCTTGTGTTTAGGATCCAATCTGGGTGGGTCATTGGGACCAAAGGTTTTGGCCTTCTGAACTTTTGGACTCGTTCTGGAGACCATCCTCCTCAGGGATGTACATATAGTTCCCTGAGAGGAGTCCAAAACGTCTGTTGCTAAGTGAAACATTTAAGTGAGCTTTGCCCCATTTTACAACTTTCCTTGCCACTGCTGATAAGGGGATCCCTGCAGCTTTTTCAGTTAGTAACCCAGTTGTTAAGTAAAGCTGGCTTCCCCGTTGACTTTGCTTGTCAGGAGGTTGCGAAAAGGGGGACATTATCCTGAGACATTGCAACCGTCCTAAATATGAATCAGTTGCCAGGGGTCCGAATGTGACCACAGGGATGCTGCATCAAGTCGTGTAAAAAATGGTCATGTCACTTTTTTCAGGGCCATTGTCACTTTGAACGCCCACTATACAAAGTGTTATAAATCAAAGACTACCTGTGCACCATTCCCTGGTACTCTGGTGGGAAATTTCTTGTTATTATTCATTCAGGCAATACAACCTTCGGAGCACAACTGCTTGTACTTCACTATGAAACAGCACAATACCCAAGCGATATAACTTTTTTTTTTAAAAAAAATGTATGTGTGTCAATCCTCCACAAGATCAGGAAAAGTTATCACTAGAAACAGCACAGTCCAACTCTACTTTATCGATATAGGGTGTGGTAAGAGAATCTTGGCAGTCTGACAGAGTTTTGCACTTACCACAGTTGCTGTTTATTTTCTACGCCATCTTGGTCCTCCTCTACAGTTTGAGATGACCCAAGACCGTTTGGGGATTACTGGAAAGAACGAGATGATGTAGGTGTGTGTAAGGTGTACCTATACAGGTGCCCATATAACACATCTCATTTCTATAGAAGTCACCCAATGGTGGACTGGTCGATTGCTCCTTGCTCTTGGTTTCAGTACCAGTGACAAGAGATTGTGTCTCTTTGCACCGATTATATTGTGCTTCGTTTTACAGTACTCTCCTTCTGTTCTAGCTGAAGGGTGGCAGAGAATGTAAGAGCACTTTGAAGGAATCAGTAAGAAATCTTGTCTATTTTAGACGTTGACTTTAGTTGGAGAACAAAAGCCAGGCGTGTGGGTTTTTTAAGTGGACTTTTTGTAAACTGTCCCAATTTTGTATTTCACGAGTACAGAGAAGAACAACAAAGATGATTAGGGGACTGGAGGCTAAAACATATAAGGAACGGTTGCTGGAATTGGGTATGTCCAGTTTAACGAAGAGAAGGATGAGGGGGGACATAATAGCAGTGTTCCAGTATCTCAGGGGCTGCCACAAAGAAGAGGGAGTCAAGCTATTTTCCAAGGCACCTGAAGGCAGGACAAGAAGCAATGGGTGGAACTAAGCAAGGAGAGAAGCAACCTAGAACTAAGGAGAAACTTCCTGACAGTTAGAACAATTAACCAGTGGAACAACCTGCCTCCAGAAGCAGTGGATGCTCCAACACTGGAAGTTTTTAAGAAGAAACTGGACAGCCATCTGTCCGAAATGGTATAGGGTTTCCTGCCTCAGCAGGGGGTTGGACTAGATGACCTCCAAGGTCCCTTCCAACTTTATCATTATTATTATTACTTAGGCCATTTTCATTCCATCCCAATTCACTTAACAGCAGTCTCACTTAGCAACAGAAATTTAGGACTCAATTGTGGTCGTATGTTGAGGAACTGCTTGTAATTTCCTGAATAATGAAATAAACTTTCCCCTCATCAAAGGAAACATGACCAGGAGTTATTAAACTTTATAAAATATATTTCAACAATGATACTTGGTCCTGCTTTCAGGAAACAAGAGCTGTTCCTACTTTAGTCAAACCTGACTTGGATTAATGTTCATTTTATCAACCTCTCCTGCTTTTCAATTAATTATGTTTTATTTTTTGAATGTGAATTGTCCTAAATTCTTCACGGGCAGCACAGGAAATATTTATAAAAACAAATCAATCCAGCCACATGCTATGTGGAGAAAATAAATGTTATGTACAATACCAAATAAATGTCCTGTCTAGACAGAACAACCTGAAGAAATCAATAAAATGTGAATTACTCACAGAAAAAAATGAAGATATATCAGGGCTCAGGAGAATTCCAGGCAGTTTGAAGGCCAACTTAACTATGAACAGAATGGCTACTATTCCACATCTGTTTGCAATCAAAGAAAATCCTGAACAGCATAGATTAGGATCAGGTGATTCTTTAGGTCCAGTCAATTGAGACTGGAGTTAAAGGGCCCCTGGTCTCTTTCTGCAGCTTCTGTATGGCCAAGAAATTAATACACAATTAATACAATTCTGGTCTACAACAGGGGGTCTTCAAACTTGACCCTTTAATGATTTGTGGACTTCAACTCCTAGAATTTCTCAGCTAGGCATGCTGGCTGAAGAATACTGGGAGTTGAAATCCACAAGTCATAAAAGGGCCAAGTTTGAAGACCCCCTGTTGTAGACCAGAATTGTATTAATTGTGTATTAATTGTGGCCGTAAGTAAAAAACTACCTGTATATGAGCCAGGGTGTTGCAGTGGTTAGAATGCAGTAATGCAGGCTAATTCTGCCAACTGCCAGAAGTTCGATCCTGACCCACTCAAGGTTGACTCAGCCTTCCATCCTTTTTGAGCTCGGTAAAATGAGGACCCAGATTGTTGTGGGCAATTTGCTGACTCTGTAAACCACTTAAAGGGCTGTAAAGCATTGTGAAGCAGTGTATAAGTCTAAGTGCAATTGCTATTGCTATATTCCGATTTGTTTTTCCATTAACTTCGCTGCCATCTAGTGTTCTCAAACGTTACCTTTTTGTCTCTACCATGGTTAATATACTTAATAACATTCTCGGCAAAAGATGATCAAATGTAGAGAAAGAAAAAGCAAGATTTGATAGTTGAAGCTTCATTTATCTAAGCTCTCCACCTACTTAGCGAAGATGGGTCTTTCTGTCCCAAACTGGCTGTAGTTTAAATAAATTATACATTGCAACATGGGCGTGATTTTTTTCCATTTGCAGTGGGAAAAATGTGTTTCTTTGAAGCCAGACACATAGCTTTGGATCAGTTCTAGTCCTATTTAGGTTTTTTGAATAAATATCAATAGCAAGCTTGAGAAGTATCAATATCTACTGGAAATGACTGAATAAGCTTGAGTGTTTGTTGTCTGGTTCACAAATGAAGCTAAAGGACCTTTGTAAACCCAAGAGTAGCCCTTGGAAGTGGGTCTTGGAAATTAGAATTCCTTCCTAGGATTCTCCTGTTGATTATAAGTGAAAGTGGTAATTTTGAAGAGTTCCAGTCTAATCTGATTGCTGTCCAGAAAGATAGCCCATGCCGTCTTGGGCTATCCACCAAGATCTCCAAAGATGATTGCAGATTAATTTCTCTCTGACTCACTCATCCCAGTCAAGAGAAAGGCAGAGTGCATTCAAGCCACGTAGCGAGTGAAAAATATTATGGTTATTACTGAATGGAAATTCAAAGAAAACATATTGCCTGTAATTAACGCACCTGGTAGGATGAAACAATTCTTCATTCAGGAACTCCCAGTAGACAATTAATCCAGAACGCGTGGCTGAACAAACAAGCTCCACACCAGGATCTTTATTCCCCTCAGGTAGTAATTATGGCAATCAAAGTTAGGTATCTAAAGTTGCATGGGGTTAGTCACAATGAAAGCATTTTCACTTTTATTCTGGAGCACTTTTGTTTCCGTTAACGATTGTTGAACCTTTGACTTTTCTTTTTAATGTGCTCTATCATCCATGTCTTGGCTTTGCTTTTTGGGGGGGAGGGAGCGTTCTCTCATGGGAGTTCCCCCATGAAAGAAACCCTAAGAAACTGAAAACAACTTCTGTTGTTGTTAGTTGCGAAGTCCTGTCTGACCCATCGCGACCCCATGGACAACATTCCTCCAGGCCTTCCCGTCCTCTACCATTTAAGCTCACGCCTACTGCTTCAGTGTCTCCATCCAGCCACCTCTCTATCGTCCCCTTCTTCTATTGCCCTCAATCTTTCCCAGCATTAGGCTCTTCTCCAGTGAGTCCTTCCTTCTCATTAGGTGTTGAGTTTCAACTTCAGGATCTGGCCATCTAAAGAGCAGTCAGGGTTGATCTCCTCTAGGACTGACCGGTTTGATCGCCTTGCGGTCCAGGGGACTCGCAGGAATCTTAATTATGGTTAATAGACCAGATTTATTACTCTTGAATTCAAATTACTGGGAAAGAATTGGAAGATTGAAGATGAGTCAAAAAAGCAGAGCCAATGAATGAAGAGTTGGCGAGTAGACACACTCTTCAGTAATTTCTCTTCCAACAAGAGTGTGAGTGGTTTTGGCGGGTTTACAGCTGTTAGACAAGGAAGTAGTCAAGCTTCACTTACAATTACAGAATGAAGCAAAATAACAGAATAAAAGAGTTGGAAGGGACCTTGGTGGTCTGCTAGTCCAACCCCCTGCTCCAGCATTCTAGACAAGTGGTTGTCCAGTTTCTTCTTAAAAACCTCCAGTGTTGGAGCACCCACAACTTCTGAAGGCAAGTCATTCCACTGGTTAATTGTTCTGTTAGGAAATTTTGCTTTAGTTCTAGGTTGCTTCTCACCTTGCTTAGTTTCCGTCATTTTAACATTTAAAAAATTTAATACTGGCCATGTTTGAAAGATATTTTGGAACAAAGAAAGAGTCAAGCTATTCTCCAAAGCGCCTGAAGGCAGGACAAGAAGCAACAGATGGAAACTGATCAAGGAGAGAAGCAACCTAGAACTAAGGAGAAACTTCCTGACAGTTAGAACAATTACCAGTGGAACAACCTGCCTCCAGAAGTGGTGAATGCTCCAACACTGGAAGTTTTTAAGAGGAGACTGGACAGCCATTTGTCTGAAATGGTATAGGGTTTCCTGCCTGAGCAGGGGGTTGGACTAGATGACCTCCAAGGTCCCTTCCAACTTATTCTTAATCATCGCACAGTCAGCCAGATGTTCAGACCGGATTTGGCATTTTTGTCTACCTATCGAGTCCTTACCTATTATTATTATTATTATTATTATTATTATTATTATTATTATTATTATTATTATTATTATTATTATTATTATTATTATGGATCATCGCAGAGTCAGCCAGATGTTCAGACTGGATTTGGCATTTTGTCGTTTGAATTCTGAAGTCCCAGAGCAGGTTTTTTTTTATTATTATTATTATTATTATTATTATTATTATTATTATTATTATTATTATTATTAACTGGCCAAGGATTTACAGTAGTTGGAAGTTCAGGCCTTTGGAAGTCTCCAGGTTGTGGTAGGTTGGCTCAAACTGCCATCTTGGCATGGACAAACACAGCAAACTCACACATAAAATCAACCTCTTGGACCCCAGCTCAGCAACTGAAACAACAACATTTCATCTTTATTAAGGAGTTCCCATGGTAATGTAACACAGAATTTTTTAAGGAAGAAAGAACACACGACTTGTTTTATGCCATTATTTTCCCCATCCAGAGAATGGTCAAATATAAGGGTTGGGGTGGTTTTTTTTTTCTCCTGTTTTTGTTTTTGTCTACACACATGATCATCTTAGCACTTACAGCTCCTTCACTCATTTTCACAAGCACAAATCCAAGGGGTAAAATCCATCTAGTATTAAATTCTACATAGTTTAATTATCTGTCATTATGATTTCCCTCTTCTTTTAGAGCATCAAGTCACTGCGGTAAATTAATTCCATGTTCAGTGTCATTTTTTTATGCATTTACATAGGACAGTCATTAAAAACAGACACACGGAACGAGTGAGGTCCCACAGGAAACAACATGCTTACACAGCCTGTAATTTTTTTTAAAAAACTTTTTCTATTCCCCATCTCAAAGCACAAAGCAAAACAACAATTATGAACATGGAGGGGAGAGAAAGAGGGGGGAGAGAGAGAGAGAGAGACAGAAAGAGAGAGAGAGAAGGAAGACTCAAGTGAATAGCAGGGAGCTGCATGCATTTCACACAACTGAAACAAACACGGTTGCTTGGAGTTTTTTTTTTTTTACAAAAGAATTTTCTCCCATTTAAAAAAAAATGCTTAAATTCATTATTAAAGCACAAATGAAAAAAAATAACATTAAAAATAGCTGAACATATATATATTACACTTACTAAATATTTTCTTAATAAAAGTGCAATCTCGTAAGTAAATAAAAAAAAATTAAGAAATCCATTTGAAATGGTCTGGAATTCGTTGCCCGTAACAGCATGAAAAAAAAAGAAAGGAAGGAAGGAAGGAAGGCAGAAAAGGGGCAGGTTAACTTCCAATTTCATACCTATCGCACCATACATTTCAGCATCCAAATGGCAGGTGTTTTTACACTCCTATCTGAGCAATGGGGAATGTAGACCAAAGATTGGAAGTGTCCCAAGGACTATCTTCATATGGCTGAATATATGGAAGGAGGAACACAAGCTTGTTGGATTATGCACATCACCCATTGCTCCACGGCTACCAGAACATTGAGAATCTACAAACACATATAGTAGACTTCACACATATTCCAGTAGACGTGATAGTGTAGAGGTGAGCCCAATATGGGGCAAGCTGAAAAAATATAAACAGTTCAAGGATCCAGAACAGACTAGTAAAGTTGACTACATCTGTGGATGTCAACTCAAGAACTGGGAAGCAATACCATGTTATGCCTGGTCTATACATGGAAGTGGTAAGAGGAACAATGGCATGTTGGACTGAACCACTTCTGACCTTAAGTCAGCGGAAAGAAAGGAAGGAGCACTCATGACTTACTAATGAGGGAATATTTGGGAATCTTAGTATTTCATATGTGCTGTGTAAATTCCTTATAACTTTTGGCCTTGAACTCAATCATATTCTTCATCCTTCATAGGTTTCAAGGTCTACCTTAGGAAAAGTAGAAACTTAAAATTTTGCTTTAGCGGAGTCAACCGGATTTAAGAAGGGGGGGCTATAAAACCCTTCCAAGACCTGCATCCAAGATTAAGTAAAGGCACAAATTAATCCCATACGTGTACACGAAGACTACTATTTAAAAAAGGAAGAAGTAAACAATAAAGGAAAGATGTAACCAAATAATGACTCAATCAACCCAACAAAGATAGGAAAGGGAGATTCGAAAATCTTTGCCTGTTAATCTCCTAGAAGGTTGAATGGAAGCGTTCGTATTTCTATATACTCTGATCAGATAAGAATTGGGAATTATGGCAGTTCCTGTATGGGCTACATACAGTTGAATCCTGCAAATTATACACATTTGGATTCTATCGTGGGATCAGAACAAGCGAAGAGATTCATCCACTTCACTGGACCAATAATAAATATTAATTAAGAGGCCTCTGTGCACCTAGGCCAGTGCTTCAAATCCACCCACGTTCAGACCTTTGCACGTATATTTAAAAGGAGGATGATTCATGGCAAGTTGGCCATGCTACTAGCTTGGTCAGGAATGCACTGCCTTCAGCTAGCACAAGAGATTTAAAGATCGGTGGCTGGACAATGCAGGTTAGAGTCGCTGCCAAGTGCACGCGTTCACAAAGTAGAAGCATTTTATCTTCAACTCCAAACAATGCAGAGTTATAGAACTTCTGCAGAATCACTCCAGGTCAGGAAAACCTAAAAGCTCAATGCTTTAGTTATTTTGCATTTTGGCCAAGCAAAAACTGGATGGGCAAGTAGGGTGAAGCTGATGACAGATACCTATTCTCTCCCCTCAGCAGTTCCAAGTAGTATGGTCCACTGGTTCAACCTAACACCTTCCCAGAGACTTCTGTTCCTCACCTCAGCTGTCACCCATGTCTAGCAAGGAGCATCGCATCAGCATTCCTCATTATGTCTACTGCCAACTTTCTTTTAGTACCTTAAGCTGGTACCCTAAGCTGGCAAAGTCCTGGCAAGTACCCTAAGCTGGCAAAGACCCAAACGTCTTTGCGTCCAGATCAAAGCAACTACAATTGTCCTGCATGCAGATCAGAACAATCCTACTTCATTCTCCCGTGGAACAAAACATTCCAAAGGGTGCATGGTTTGATTCAGGCAGCAGCTCCCTCAAACCTTCAATTCAAACACAGAACAGCTGTTGCACGAAACAGGTTGTGCAGTCCTAACTCCAAAGCTAATCCAGATACATTGTGATCAAAGAATGGCAAGGATTTCTATTTGCCACACCGGGTTCCATCCATTTTCTTTTTCTTGCACCAAGGCATTCTGGGAATCAGTCCTACGTGTCTCTCCCATATCTCAGTTTTCACTCAGTCAAGACCCAACTCTCTAAGACCATACTAGCAACAGCAACAGCATTTAGGCTTACATACTGCTCCATAGCACTTTACAGCATTCTCTGGGTGGTTTAACAATAGTAGTAGTACTATTGGTAGAAAAATGAAGACTGAGGTCAAGGGGGATACTGTAGTAGACGTAAGATTCTAAGCTATGAAACAATTCATGTATTGTTAGAATATAAGAAACAAGCCATGGTGACAATTAAGTTCTGCAGCTGGCCCTCTTATTTGGGATAGTGGCAAGAACGGATTGATGTCTTCTTTTTTTCAATACAATACACTTTTAAGTGCAGGAAGTAATTTAGAAGATGCTCCCCACCCAGTTTCCTTCTCTGATCTCTCAACCCCTCTAAGAGTCTGTGCCTTGGATTTTCTAAGGACCTACTTCCCACAGAGATAGAAGAGTTTAAACAAGGGGAGTCCACTATATAGAGAATCAGGCAACTTTAGGGAAAGTACGGTGGAGGATGTCTTTTAGAAGGTTCCAAAACTTAGAAGAACACATTGGAGAACTTCTGAAAGACCATCATTTGGATGGCAAAACTCAAGGTTGGGTTGATGCAAGAAATGACCAGAATATGGTGGAGCTATGGAGACCCTAAAACTCTTTTAAGAAAATAGGAAAATGGAAAGATTCTCTCCATCCTAAAATAAGGCATCTCAAACAATGCAACAGGCAGGAACAAGTCCATAATCCTATGCGCAGACACACTCTCACATAAGAAAGTGAAGAATCCTTCAATTGCTTCAAGAGTGGGATAAAGGTATTAAATATCAAAATAAGATGGGATACATTCTCTCCACATCACAATTACACCTTGACTTAGCAGCACAAAAATCTTCCTCTAACTGGAAAGAAGGCCATCCATGGGTTTGGGTTTGGGATGGTTAGTCCCATGTTCTAAGTCGCATGATTGGTGAGTCCAGTTTTGGAAATGTCCAGTTTAAACCCTTTATTAAACCCAACCTTAATAGATGGGGGGGGGGGGGAAGAGGCAGCTCACAGGACATTCACTTTATCCTTCCTTTAAAAGAAAATTAAAAAAATAAAAGAGGCAAAGCAAAGAAACGATGATGCTCATGGTCACGTCAACTACAAGTTCTACACGTCAATGTTTATCTCTTTTAAAAGCAGAAAAGGGAGGGTGGGAGAGGAGAGGTGTCTGTTCCCAAATGTGGAGGAAAGGAGAAGTAGGTTTTGTGAAGAGATGGGGTGGGAAATGGTTAACAATAAAGGAAAAGGGGAGGGGGAGAGGGAGAGGAAGAAAGACAGAGAGAGAGAGAGATTATGGCCTCATCCACAGTAACCATCACAGGCTCTAAAAGAATTTTTTAAAAAGATCTTTTCAAGTGTCCCCACCCTCTCCCACCATCTGCTAAGTGGACTTTTTCTCCTCCGCGGTGTCGTTTTTAACCCAAGCTGGTGATGTTGGCACGGCCACCAGGGGGCGCAACTATGCGCTGTGTAGTACGCCGTGGGATATTATCGTCGATCTGTGCACCTACGAGTTGGAAAGAGGGAGGGAGGGAGAGAAGCAGAGTGAAAAACTGAAGATGTACACATATCTAAAGTGAGCAATTCAACGGTGATTTCAAACGAAGTCTAAAGCGTTGATTTGGCTGACTGCAATCTGGTAAATTCGACTGATCAATACAGTCATTTCATCTGGACTTGCTCCATACTCCAGTGGTCCCCAACTTTTCTGGTTCCACGGACCGGCAGCCTTGGTGGTGGAGAGGGAGGGTATGGTTTCGCACACGCAACCTAATCCTGTACATGCGCAAATGAAGCCTTGCACGCTCGCCCGCCATTCACGCAGTCCGATTCCGAATGGGCCACGGACCGGTACCAATCCCCGGACCAGGGGTTTGCGGACCACTGCGGTACTGAATGGGTGAAATGGGAAGATCCCTTACGAAGACTGGCTTAGTCTGCATGGCTTGGGCCAGGGGAATCCTAACTGATTTCTTCTTATCTTGCACTTTTTAAAAGCAGATCTGAAAATAACACACACCCCCATTAATAGTTTAAGTTTTCAAGGCATTTAGACTTAAGACTGTCTTCTACTATCATAGACAAGCGTGAGGTCATCTCATTAAAAGTCTTCCAAGATTATTCGACTGGCAATAGAATCGGTACTGCGATGGCTGCTCAGTTTTTTGTTTTGTTTTTTTACGGTGGCACCACCACCTCCACCTCCTCCTCCTCCTCCTCCTCCGTGAACTAAACCACACACGTAGTCCTTGACTTGCAACCATTCAGTGACCATCTGGAAAAAAGTGATTGTTGCAGCATCCTCACAGTCTCTTGATCAAAATTCAGAGGCTTGGCAACTGGCTCATATTTATGACGGTTGCAGTGTGCCGGGGTCATGTGATCCCTTTTTGCAACCTTCCGACAAGCAGAGTCAATAGGGAAGCCAACTTCACTTAATGACTATTTTACTCACTTAACTGCAGTAATTAACTTGACAACTGTGGCAAGAAAGGCCGTAAAATGGGGCCAAACTCACTTGCTATAGCAATGAAAAATCTGCGCTCAATTGTAAGCCGTTGTAAGTCAAGGACGACCTGCATAGCCTAATGTCGTTGCATTATTCTGAACTACGATCTTTTCAGTCAGTCATTCCGGAAACTGCAGTTTGCATATGCTGAGGTATCTCACTGAGATCTCCATTCCAGCAACCCAAAACATGTCCCAGGGGATGATAACCCAGCTACGTTTAGCTGTACTGTCTGTATTTTCCTCCTACAACACTGAACCAGAACTGGTAAGCAGAACCTTCTAAGCTAGCAAACAGAAATCGCTTACATCCTCTCCCCCGTCTCCTCCCCTCCCCTCCCCTCCCCTCCTGGAATGCTAGTCAAATAAAGCAAACATTCCATGACAATAGTTTAGCCTCATGAAAGCATGTACCCGACAAGCTAAATCCAGACTGGTGCAAATTCCTCACAGGTGGGGCCTGCTGTTTCGCTGGGGACGTCTTGGCGGAGGAAGCTGGTGTGACCGTTTTTGGTGTCACCGATACTTCACAAACAGGGCCGTCGTACAAACCGCGTGGGACACCCCTCAATTCAGCCAGCTTGGGAAAAAAGTGATGTGGAAGGCAGAAAGGAAGAAAAGAAAGAAAAGAATGAGACAATGCCTGGCAATATAGGGATAAATAATCCAGTTTGTTTTTGTTTGGCTCCTATACCTATTCCTATCTTCTCAGTTCAAGTCCACAGGTCTTAAAAGTTGCTAAGTTGGACACCTGGCTGGGGAATTCTGGGAGTCGAAATCCACAAGTCTTAATGTTGCCAAGGTTGGAAACCCACTCACCCACCCCCGGTTTTAAGTATTTCTGCTTATGATCTCCTTATATAGTCAACACAACACCTTCAACAGGCCATGCTAGACTACCTCAAAGTCTTCTGCTCTCCTAAACCCATGTATGCTTGTGAGACCACTAACAGCCGGTGGAAGAACATCAAAAGCTTACAAGACCTCATGCAAAATGTTGGCCTGTGGGGATATTTGCCCCAAGGAGACAGACTTGCATGCTCCAATGAAATTTAAGGAAACTTCAAATATTCTGACAGAGTGTGCACCAGGGCCGTTGTGGGACTTTGTACGAAGCACCTTTGCTAACAGATTCCAAATCAGAAGCATCGAAAGCATCGAAAGACTAAGTGTGAGTCCTGGATTGCAAGACAGAAAAAAAAATTTTCTATCAAGAACTGCTTCATGGAGGGATGTTCCGAGTAATGGTGTGAACCATTACTCTACATTAAATATGACTACATGGGTACTGAGAAGCAGGCTGTATATTTTGAGGTATTAACCAATATTTTGTCAAGAAACTCAGCCAGCCTGCAGATTGGAAGTTGGAGATCAGTCCAAATTCATAATTCTTCTCTATATTTCCATACATTTCCAACCCCCTGATCAAAAGCATCCGGAGGTTTCTAACAACGCAATCTGCTAATCTTCAAGATGTGCCCAACTGCTGGATTCTCCTTTTAACAGACCCGTTTTAAATTTACTTTATAATTTGCAAGACCAGATAATAAAGGTGGTGGTGATTCAACCTACTTACCCTGCTTCTGGCTTTGATACGTTTGTAAACGAAGTCAGGGAACGGTTTCCTAAGAATGTATCGGCCAGACCCCTCAGTTGCGTGGAGGTTACCATCCTCCAGTACAATTTTTCCTTGGCTGATGACCACTAAAGGAGACCCACGACACTCCATGCCTTCAAAGATGTTATACTCCACGTTCTGGAAGACAAAAGGCGGCAGGTCCACAGTTGATGAGGAATCCATCCTTGAAATGTCATCTCTGGAATTGCATGAACACTGTTAGATTTGTGTTGCCCTTGGTGCTGTGAGCTTGATGGTTTTCTTGCAGATTTTTCATGACTCAACTAGGTAACATCATCAGCATTGATGACATTACCTAGTTTGGTCATGAAACACGTTGCACGTGCTCCCCAGACATCAAGGCAGATGTTCCATAGGGCAGGAAGACCGCCATTCCCAGATCCTGCAAGATGATCCCACTACAGCAACAGGACCTTGAGTGAGCCAAGGCTACCAGAACTTATCAGAAGCGAAGAAACAGAACTCCAATGAGATACAAGTAGTCCTTGGCTTACAACCATTCATATAGTAATCATCTGAACTTACCACAGTACTGAAAACAATGACTTACACTTGCGCTTACAGCTGCTGAAGGATCCTCATGATCCTGTGGACTAAGGCACTTTGCAACTGGCATATATTTATTTACAATGGTTACAGTCTCCCAAGGTCATGTGATCACCATTTGTGATCATTTAGGAGCCATAGTGGCGCAGTGGTTAGAATGCAGTATTGCAGGCTAATTCTGCCCACAGCCAGGCATTCGATCCTGACTGCCTCAAGGTTGACTCAACATTCCATCCTTCCGAGGTCGGTAAGATGAGGACCCAGATTAATGGGGATAATATGCTGACACTGTAAACCGCCCACATCAATGCGGAAAGCCGGATTTGCTTAACAATTATCTGATTCACCTAACAATTGCAGTGAGTTTCTTAAAACTGCCTTGTTTAGCAACAGAAATTCAGGTCCCAACTGTGGTGGCAAATTGAAGACTACACCTGTAATGTTTTTATTAGACCAAGATGCCGGTTTTCAAGGCTTAAAAGTTTCTAAAAATTCTCTGGGCTTTCTGCCAATAGCTAGAGGAGATGTAAATAAGACAACAAAGCACTTGTTGTCTCTTTTTTTTCTTCTCAAGGCCAAAGAAGCAGAAAACACTCCTATTAAATTATCCAAAAGGTCAATTACAACATTTCTTTTTGGACCGTGTCGCTGCTTCTATTGCAGATGTTCAGAGAATGCTCTGCTCCACTTCTACCGGGGCTGAAATATACAGTGGAATCACTAAACCAAATCTCAAACATTATTTTCAATTTGATTAGTATTCTGCTAAATCGATAAAAACAACGCTTACAAATACACCTTTGCATAAATCCAAAAGGGAGTGTATGTAAATGCAAATATATTGATACATTTCTAAGCCTATTGAATTTCACTAGTGCCATCTTGCAGATATTCAGGAAGAGTTCTTTCTGCGTCACATACTAGGGATTGCCAAATGTAAGGAGAAAAAGCACCCCATTTTCAATCTTCCATAAACTGATGAGTTCTTTTCTTCTTTTTAATACCCCCAAATAACTTAAAACATAATCTGTCAATGTTTTTTTTTTATTTAGCCTTTTTCTCACTGGTTAACAGATATTACAAAACATGTTTGCCAAGCTTTGGCTGACAAGGTTTTCATTATTTGTCAAGATAAGGCAAAATTTGGGTTGTGATCTTGACTGGACCAGCAGCGTAGGAGGAGGTAGTATGTATTTCAAAGCACTTTCCCTAGAACCATCATCAAGGTAGGTTGGGCTGATAGAAGGAAAGTTTGATTTAGGCTTTTCTGCAACAGGGCATAGGTGTAGACGCACACCTATGCTGTGAAGGGGTTGATGGGTAAACATAGGTTGCAAATGGTTGCAGGCATGCCGAAACACACAACTCCCAAATCTCAACTACACGTTATGCGGAGATATGTATCCTGCATGCTGATCGGTTGTTCTGGCTTCCTGTTGGTGCTTTGTTGTTTGAGCGCCCCTACCCAGAATGTTAACATTTGCAGAACTATAAATGCAACAATTATGCAACCATCTCCAGACGACAGACGCCTAGGTTCCATGACACGCAGCGATGCAGAAGTCTACTCCAGGCTTAACTTCCATCCCCTATGGCATCAAGGCTGTTCTGTGATGAATGGTGTGCCAGCCCCTAGGTTTTCCCACCACAGTCCGGCATTTTCACCCGTATACTGCCCTAGTTTTTAATCTGCAAACTTACTATGTTATGCGTCTTGGCTGAGAACGTCTTGACGCTGTCTGGATCCCAGATCACCAGGTCAGCATCAGATCCCACTGCAATGCGCCCCTTCCGTGGATACAGATTGAAGATCTTGGCTGCTGTGGTGCTAGTGACAGCAACAAACTGGTTCTCATCCATTTTGCCAGTAACCTAAATCAAAGAAGGGTCACACTGGAAAAACCAATCCAGCAGTAGGGGGGGGGGGGAACTAATGGGGTCATCAAAGAAACAGCTTGTGCTCATCCATGCCCATCCTGTTCTGAGAGGGGGAAGGGGAATTTCAAGCTGCCTACAAAAGGAATTATTTTGTTGGGCTACGCCTGATTCTTTGGCTTTATTTGCTTTTGAACTCTATTGCCCAGGTACAAATTTATTCTGCTTTCCAGAAAACTAGGATGAGTCCTTTATGAAATGCTTCTCCTGCCCCTTTTCTTTCCAAGGGGTGAGATCCCTTTTGCATAATGATTGTCTAGGCTACAGTTCTTCCTCCTGTCTGCCACTCCCACATATCATTACAGTTACAGAACTAGATGAATGCTAATCACAATGTGATCTCAAATGATACCGTCCTATCAAAGCAAGGGAGAATCCCTAAATGCTTTGCTACCGATACTGATCTGAATGTCCAAATTTATTCCCTAGATGCCAACGGATTCACGTCACCTCTATCAATGTTCATCAACTAAGTTGGCATTGGAAAGCTTCTGCCAAGCCGTGGCTGCAGGGAACTTGGTTACAGACAGTTGACAGGTTTGGCACTGGCAGACTTCATCCCAACCCAAACAATAGCAACCTACCACGGCTTTATCCCAGATGATGGACATCCGTTCCTCAGTTCCATTGGTTCCTTGTGGGATCAAAGTGAAATTGTCCTTTCCAACAGCTTTCTGGGCAGTATTGAAAGTACAGTGGCCACTGCCAGTAACCTGGAGATCTCCGCTGGAAACAGAAGACAAAAGTTGCTCTATTCATCAATGTCAAAATGACAGCAAAAGCAAAAAAAGAAAACCTGCACTTAAATCAATGCTCACTGCATGAAACAAACGTTAGGTAGGACTACAAATTATTCATCTTTATAAATCACCTCTTTATTACCAGCCGTGGTCTTAAATCTTAGCTTGGGAGGAAGGGCTGGAATTCTGAGCCACACGTTTTGAAAAGTTTCCCAGGTTTAATCACAGCAGTGCGGAAGAGGATATAGTTGCATCGTAAAACTTTCCTTGATAGAACCTGGGGCCGCATTCTCAGGCTGGGTCTCAAATATCCCACAGTAATGCAGAGGAGGTGAATAAATCAAAGAGGAAGAGAGGGCGTGAAGACAAGTCTTTTAATACAACTCGGTGCAAATCCAAGCCAACTGCATGAAACACAGATTTTTTTTTTCTTCCTACTTTGACACACATTTCCCATGTTTTGAGATCAGAATCAACTCATATAAGGATCGCCACTACCTCCAACTCACCAGGACAGCAGAGAATTGAGGAAGTCCGGAGTGGTTGGGTCAGGACTCAGTGGTGGTGAAGTGACAAAAGCAGCTGCTTTGGCCCAGTTTTTACTCCAGTAATGAGATCCGTCGGTACCCAAGCTTGCTGCAATGGGCTCACCGTACACCACAGTGCCTGTTGATCAAGATCGCATGAACAGGAGAATTACTGCGAGGTTCGTAAACAACTCGCCTTCATTCTTGGCTTACTATGAAAGAAGAACTGGAGAGCAGAGCAAAGTCAGGTTATAGGGTGGGGCCTTCATTTAAATCAGGGGTCCCCAACCCCCGGTCTGTGGACCGGTACCGGGCCGCGGCATGCCAGCAACTGTTCCACACAAACAAGCAAAGCCCCATCCATGGGATGCAGGCAGCACACAGAACCATGCACTCTCGGATCCACGGAAAAACCTTTCTCCACAGAACCAGTCCCTGGTGTCCAATAGGTTGAGGACCTCTGATTTAAATGGATGTGAGATTTGCTATCCACCAAGGATCAACATGAAGGCAGTGCTGCATAAACAATACTTGGTTAATCAACATGCAGGCAAACAAATAAGCGTTGGAAGGTGCCTTATTCAACGCAGATACAGATTCAAGAATGGTACTGTTTAATGTAGCCCTTGGTGGGACTCTGGCCAAGGTATTTTCCCAGCACTGCTAGTTAAGAACACTGAAAAAAGGAAAGGGGGAAAATGAGAGCTTTTGGCATTGTTCTAGTGTCAATGAAGAAATGAACAAGAGATCCGTGGGAAAATGCATAGTTCATTCTCAGTAGGAAGGCTGCCGGTCTCCTATTGAAAAATGAGGCAATGAACCTGTTTTCATACTGCAAAGCTCAGTGAAAATAAATGACAGATGTTTTTGAGGACAAGATTCACTGAAGGCTAGTTTTCCCAAAGTTCATATTATGAAGGTTGGTTGCAAAAGTCAGCCAGATGTTTAGATTGGATTTGGAATTTTTATCTGCCTAGTGAGTGCTTCTCAAGGACCTGGGATAGGCAGATGTTGTTTGATGATGTTAAAGGTATCGTTACAGGATTTGTTATGGTTTGTCACAGTCAGCCAGATGTTCAGAATGGATTTGGCATTTTTATCCACCTATCGAGTCGACCCCAAAGATCTGGGATAGGCAGATGTGGATGTTTGAAGGTGTTAAGAGGCATCGTCTGTTCCAAGTAAAGCTGCCTTTTGCAACTGACCAATGGTAAAGTTGTCAATTCCGATGCTGTTCAAGTGGCCAAGGCACCTATTATTACTACTACTCCTATTATTGTTATGGTTTACACTTGTATGCCGCCCAACTCCCATTCCAGGCAGGTATTCCCAACACAGTCTAAGTGGCCCAGTTTGGATGCAGTGGGAAATCTTTTTTTTGCAAGGCATCGCATTTAACCCTATTGTTATTGTTTGATTCTTAACCCTCTCTTGCCAGTCATTTAACTTCACCCCCTTGCCAGTTTCTTTTTTAATCTATGCAACAGAGTAGCTGATGATAAATAAAAGAAAGTAAGGCCTCAGCGTGCCATAATTCAGTGACTGCACTCTGCAGAAACACATGTTAAGCTGAGGAGCACAGATAAAAGTGTTTATTACGCACTATAAAACCTCCAGAGACAAAAACCCTTATCTGATTAATCTTGGGTTTATTTAGACTGCATCATGTCCTGTTCAAATACTTTCCTGCATAAAGGCAGGGAAGGAAGGAGGAGAAGAAGAAAAAAACCTTCATCTTATGATCAGCACATCTAACGAAGCTTTATTATAAAAAAATGAATAAAACTTAAAACAATGCAAGACAACAAAGAGCACAGGTGTTCTCAATGCTATTTAACTGGAAATTCTAATAAGGCTGGAATTGTGGGGAAATATTTTTGCCTGGGACTAATAAAAGAATCTGCTGATGAGCAGCAGAAATAAATATATGTTCTGAGACTGTTTCACACCTTAGTCTTATTTTTAAGCACTTGTTTTCAAAGCGCAAAGCATGAACGTGACAAAGGCTACATTACAAATGGTTTGCAGGGATGAGGCTGTTCAGAAAAACCAGCTCCTAGTCCACCATAAATTGGGGACCATATCAAGCCACAATTTTCATACTGTAACCCTGTGAAATGCTGCTATATTCTTTTGGGAAGGGGGTGCAGGGGGTGGAGGTAGGTTAAGGAGGGTAATTGGGCCCATCCCAGGGCACTCCTGCTCTGGTTCTCCTCTGTATTGGGAGCAACAAACAGGCAACCATCAAAACTGCAGTACTAAAAGTGGGTACTTGATTGTCCTATTTCAGAAGCTTCATCTCAAAGTGCTGAAGACCGTCTTCAGAAGGAAAACGGGGGTGCCTGTTATCAGAAAGAGGAATGCGGCAGAAGTTATGACACCCACAAAGGATATACTCCCAAATACCAGGGATACAGGTCATTTTTCCAGCACTCCAAAAGCAGATAAGAGAAGAGCAAAGAGCAACCACCAGACCTTAATCTAATGCAGGGCTTACCAAAGCTGGAAACCTTAAGACTTGTGAACTTCAACTCCAAGAATTCCCCGGCCAAAATTCTGGGAGTTGAAGGCCACAAGTCTTAAACCCAAACATGTTTTTTCATGAGGCAACTAGACTTTCTTGTTTTTCTTTGAAGACGTCTTGCTTCTCATCCAAGAAGCTTCTTCAGCTCTGACTGGATGGTGGGGGAATGGAAGTATTTGTACTCCTTACAGACGGCTGGTCATTTGCATTCTTTTAGAGAGTCGTTGAAGCCACCTGGAGATTTGCCTGTGTTGTCAGGATCACCTGAGTAGTGCAAATGGGTGTGGAACCTTCTTGGAACTGCTGAAAGGATTGTATTGTAGACTGGAGATAGATGATGGTGTATCCCCTCTGTTGAGAGAGGGCTGTTCAATTTTGACCTGTAGATGGCCTCTTTGACTTCTCTTTCATAGTGGACTCCTCATCCACTATGACCTGGATGACTGAGAATCTCCATAGACACAAGTCTTAAAAGTTGTCAAAATTGGAAACCCCTGATCTAGTGCCTTTGCTCAGATGAAGGAACTCTGTCCAGTTCAGTTGTCCAGCTGAACATATAAACAGAGCACCTCCACTTCATATTTGGGACTCCCAAATAGCCTACCAATCTTGAAGCACCCTCTTTAATCCAGTTCTGGATTTGCAGGGAACAGTCAGTGCAGGGAAATCAAAATCCTGTTTGTCTGGCTTGCTGCACTGACATATGGAAAAGCAGGTTTATGTTTTGTGTAAATAAAAGACGGAAGAAGCTGTTGGAGGGAATCCTGCTTAGCAGGGCGGGGTGGAGACCAAGAAGGGAATATAAAAGAACGGCAGTGTTAGCAAGCGGGGACTAAAAAGATGAGCTCACTTTCCTATTTGCAAAGTAGCACTAGCAAAGCTACAGAAAGGAAATGGGATTTAAACAGCCAGCAGCCTAACAAGCTACTTGGAATGTGCAACCAGCTCCCGGCAAAAATTCAGCCGCTCTGGAAGTTAAGAAGTCCAGCTAGACATCCCACCATTTGGGAGATTTATGACAAGTTGCTATGAAACAAGAATGGAAAAATTAGTCATGTTTTCCCTCATCAGGCTTAACAGAATAACAGAACAAAATAACAAAGAGTTGGAAGGGACCTTGGAGGTCTTCTAGTTCAAACCCCTGCACCATTCCAGACAAGTGGCTGTCCAGTCTCTTCTTCCAGTGAGAAGAGGCACCCACAACTTCCAGTGTTGGAGCACACACAACTTTTGAAAGCAAGCCATTCCATTGATTGTTTTCACTGTCAGATTTCTCATTCGTTCTAGGTTGGTTTTCTTCTTGATAACTTTCCATTGATTGCTTCTTGTCCTCCAGGTGCTCCGAAGAATAGCGTGACTCCCTCTTCTTTGGGGCAACCCCTTAGATATTGGAACACTGCTACCATGTCATCCCTCGTCCTTCTCTTCGTTAAACTAGACATACCCAATTCCAGCAACTGTTCCTTATATGTTTTAGCCTCCAGTCCCCTAATGATCTTTGTTGCTCTTCTCTGCACTCTTTCTACAGTCTCAACATCTTTTTTACATTGTGGTGACCAAAACTGGATGCAGTATTCCAAGTGTGGCCTTACCAAGGCCTTGTAAAGTGGTATTAACACTTCGCGTAATCTTGATTCTATTCTATTAATAGAGCTCACCCTTCTTTCTGGCCAAGGCAATCACTTCTGCGGCACTTTTGCTCATCACTTTGGTGATGTATAAGGGGCAGTTGGTTTGGTTGGCAATGGTTATGGCCCGGTTCACAGCTTCGGCCTCCACCTATTAGGCAGGCAGAGAGAAGGACAAAGAAGCAGAGATCAATCAATCATCAATCAATCAATCAATCTTTATTAGATTGTGCAAAGAACCCAAGTCCCAAAGGTAAAAGCCACATTAAATGCTGCCGCAATCTTGGGAATGGGAAAACACGGCTATAAAATGTCGCCTTTCAGGTTTTTGTGGCAGTCCCAGCCCAGGTGAGCTTAGTCACAATTCTAGCATTGCCAAAAAAAAAAGAAGTTAACCCCCTGGTGCCAAGACATTTGTTCTCCCATATAATAATTTCTTGGAATTTAAAGGGGCTGCTGCAGGATTCCCTCTTCCAATTTTATCCCCCCAAACAACTCAGTGATATTGCTTTGAATGAAGAGATGTGATGGGCCCAAAGTCATCTAGTGAGTCTAGTCCACTGATTAATTGTTGACTCTATTAGGAAGTTTTTACTTAATTCCAGGAGCAGCAGGTTGGACTAGAACAGAGGTCCCAACCCCCGGTCCATGGACCAGTACTGGGCCGCGGCATGCCAGCAACCGGTCTGCACAAACAAGGAAAGCCCCATCTACAGGATGCAGGCAGCACACAAAACCACGCCCCCTCCGGTCCATAGAAAAACCTCTCTCCACGGAACCGGTCCCTGGTATCCAAAAGGTTGAGGACCTCTGGATTAGAAGACCTCTAGGACCTCTTCCAGCTCTATTCTGAATTGAATTAATCTGAGAACCTGTTCACCACAGACCTAATTTCAGTGATGCATAGCTAAGGATGTCAATTTGGGAGCAATGCAAAAAAGCATATGAACTCTGCAACAATTTATTGGGAAAATAAGAGAGATGAGGAGACCTGTTTTCCTCCATCTCGGCAAGACTATCTGCTTTCCATCTCCTTCCACTCCCCTGGCCTCCAAGTCAAATTTTTCACCTGTTTTTTTTTTCCAGTACAGGTAGTCCTCAACTTAGGACCACGACGGACCCCTAGATTTCCGTTGCTAAGCAGTTCAGAGAGTTTTGCCCCTTTTTATGACATTTCTTGGCTTCCCCGTTGTCAGAAAGTCGCAAAAGATGATCACATGATCCCAGGACGCTGCAACCGCCATAAATACGAGTCAGTTGCAAATGTTGATCACATAAACGTGAGGATGCTGCAATAGTCGTATGTGTGAAAAACGATCCTAAACTACTTTTTTTTTTCAGTGCCGTTCTAACTTTGAATGGTTCACCAAACCAACTGTTGTTAAGTTGAAGACTACCTGGATTGCATTTCTCCCACTCAAAACTCAAAACCTTCTGGGATGCTTCCTCCACCTCCTGGCAGAAGAATCTGGCTCACTTGTCACTTTCCACCACCGCTGGTGCTCCCTCCTTTAGAAGCTCTTTCAAAACCAACACCCACACGGAGCTTATCAGGTCAACGGCTTCTTAGCCAATCTAGGTCAGTACTAAATAGGAACAAGACTTCCTATTCCAGATATGGAACGTACTGGAGTTGACCGTATACAGCCCATACAGAGCACTCTCTGTTTCAGGGGAATTACTTCCAGTAAACTGCTGGTTCATTGCCTAAACAGCTGGCTCAGTGACGAGGAAGAAGAACAGAGTTCCTTGGAATGCTCTTCCTCTGGAACATAATGGTTTACATGCTTTTAGTTGTTACTGTTTACAAGGCCCAGCAACTTTTCCAGATTTCACATTAAATTCTTTTCGAAAAATTGTTTTGGAGATACTGACAATCAAAACTAGGAACATCTACACTCAAAGGAGGTATTCAACCATCTTTCACAGCTTTGTTCTCCTCCTTCTTGAGACATAAAACAACCTTCTGAAATTTTCCACCTGTCACCAAAGAAATTGGGTGATTTCCTTTTCTGTTTTTTTACAAGAGAAGGGAATTCATCCGAGGACTTTTTAAGGGCCAAGGGACCAAGTTTCCATGGGGTTTAATGAGAAAATATGTATGGCAAGAGTGGCTGGAGGCAGGCTTGTACAGTGAAAAAGTGTACCTACCACTAAACAAATAAAAAAAAAATACTTTACTCGTTTACTTTTGAACGTGTTCTATTGTGAAAGAATTTCTAAAGTCAATTTTCTTTTAACACATTCAGTAGTGAAAAAAATTTACTTTCTCAACACTATTAAAAAAAACCTTAAAAGATGCAAAAGCTTTACCCACAAACTTTGTGCATATAAAATGCAAGTGGCTTTTCTATTTAGAGACCCACTAAATACAGAATACAAATAGTTGAATTTAGGATGCACTGCTCCAGCAATTTTGCTGGCCTCTGGAATGTAGCCAAAACCAAGGAACATGCTAAACATTGTAATGCACTCACTTCTTCAGGCCTGCTCAGAACATGTCCTTCAGGACCAGTGATTCCCAGTTCTAAGATCCTTTGCTGCTCCTAAGGAAAAGGAAAAAGGACAGAGATCAAACTTACTTGATTAGCCAATTTCAGATCTAAGAATTCTGAACTAGGTCCTCTAGCTCCACTCTAGCAGAAGGTCTTCTATCAACTTGGCCAATTTCTAGGTGGGGTTCATATAACATGCTAATGATCCCCTTGCAAGATCAGAGATCTCCAATCTTGGCAACTTTAAGACTTGGAGACTTCAACTCCCAGAATTCTCCATTCAACATGAGGCATTTTGAATTCTGGGAGTTGAAGTCCACAAATGTTCAAGTTGCCAAGGTTGGAGACTCCTGCCTCAGATGACAGAAAACAACTGCTGTATTAACAAACATTCCACCCAAATAAGGAAACCATAACATGGCTTAATGCGATGGTCTGGTCTACACCACATACTGAGATGATGCTGGCTCTTACAATATACTCAATCACAATCTTGTTTTAGCCTATACTAGATGTTCTCCAGCTCTCTATCTCAGGAGCACCTTACAGGGACTAAAGACTGCAAGCTTCAAATATCTGTATTCTTGCATTAGCCCTATGGGATCTTTCAGGTTTGGTACCATTTGTTTCTCATTAGTCTAATTGTATTCTCCGCCATTTTTCACCGAGTTTACAATTTATTGTAATGTTGATTTAAAGTCAGTTTACTTTTAGTTGCACACGAGACAACCCACAACCCACTGGATCACTGTCTCAGAGATATTTCCTTAATGACCACAGGCAGGCAAAAAAAAGTAGCAGGGGAGGGGTGCCTTCTGCCTTCCTTCCGGTTCCCCCAGTGATTTTCCTTATGGGAAGCTGGCAGGGAGCTTGGGAAATGACAATCACATGACGGCAGCTGACCACAGCAACGTGGCAGCACTGAAACATCCATAGCTTTGTCAAATTTCAATCACACGTGAGTCACAGATCCTGGATTTCAGAAGCATTTTGTAAGTGAGCTCATTTCTGGCACACATTAATTGAAAAAAAACGTTGCCTTACAATGCACTGTTTCGCCCATTTGATGGTTACAAACAATCAAACAGGCACGAGAGTATTAATAGCATATACATTTCTCCTACTATTTGGATCTTTTAATGTAATTCTCACATCATATCCATTTGGCAAGCATGTTTCTCTGATGAAATACATTCTGGGCTATTGTCTCATTCTAACGCCATCCTTTTTTTTAACATCCTTTGCAAACTGTACGGCCAAATTCTGAATCCCGTGTGTAATCAGCCCATTTGGAAACGCTACTAACAGCCCTGCAAACAGGAGTTACCTCTGCAATGATGTCACCATTCTCAGCGTGGACCTGAGCTATTGCACCAATGTCACGGATTACGCTCAGGACCTCATAAATCTGTGGAAAAAGAAAAAGAAAACATGCATTTTCCTGAGCTACTTCCCAATCCATTCCATGTTACTTTAAGAACTCAGATTCCTACTCTCAAACTTCAAAGTCTTTTAAAGGTCATTGACCTCAGTTCTATGTTTATTTGGACAATGTCCAGGGATTTTCAGACTTAGGGCAAAAATTCCTTATGACTAAAACAAATGAGATGCTGTCTGACTCTACATTATTTTTCCCCCCACTGCTATCAGCCACAAAATGCTACTTAAATTTGTTGTTGTCTGTATAAATCACTTTCCCCGTGATTTACATTTGGGCAATCTTCTTCAACACCAACATCAAAGACTCTATAACTGGATCTTTGCAAACCCATTCAACCATCTATCTCAGGGGTCTTCAAACTTGGCCCTTTTATGACTTGTGGACTTCAACTCCCAGAATTCCTCAGCCAGCATGCCTGGCTAAGGAATTCTGGGAGCTGAAGTCCACAAGTCATAAAGGGGCCAAGTTTGAAGACCCCTGATCTATCTTATCCTGGCCAAATGAGTTTTGAGCAATATCAAAACTCTAAAAAGGCAGGGCCCCGTATGGATATTTTCAATTATACCACCGTTCTTCCACAGCCTGGCAAGATATTATTCCACTTTAAAATATTGCTAGAGAAGAATGTAATAGGTTACTCTGGAAGGAAAAGGTCCTCCCAAGGTTGGACATGATGTACCAAAGGCAAGGGAGGATTTGAAACTATAGTCCTGATACAATCAACTCTGCAGTAAAGGCTCTAGGCTAAGGCTAACAGCTAATTAAATTAAAAGCATAAGTCAACCTTGCTAAAACGGCTCAAAGGTCATCTTGTTTCACACACATGCCTACAAACAAAAGAATCTGGAAAATTCTGGTTAATGATGAGTCAAACATTTAATACATAAGCGATGTTATTCTCCTGCTGCTCTTTAGCAGTTCAAGTCCATTTGCATGGAAATTTAGATCCACTCAAACAGCTGGCCACCACACCCACAATTCCAATAGAACTTGGGGAAATATACTTCCATCCGTTATTGAAAGAGGCTAGGTTGGGAAGGCTGATCTAGAACAAAAGAGTGATCAAGTGAACTGAGAGAGAAAGTGTTTAGAAGGTTGTTCATCTGTTTATTTATTATTAAATTTCCACCTGATTCCAAATGAGTCTAGGAGGAGAGGAAGAGAGAGAGAGAAAAAGAAATTGAAGTTGTCTTCATAAGGAGAGAAACAGGAAAAAAAAGAAAAGAAAGAAATTTGGTCGTTTTTGAACATTAATGGAGAAATCACTTTCCAGAACCTTGTTCAAATGTGTTTGCATGCATTAAATTCTGACTGATAGGAACAAGGACAGTTGTGTTTTGTTTTCCTTGCCAGAGTTCAACTTATTATCCAAATGACAATAGTGGGGAAAAAAGAAAAGGAATGTGCTTGGGAAGGTTTTTTTTTTTTTAAAAAAAAAAGCTCCAGCGACTAGCACAAATTCCAACGTTGTACTTGCTACTCAAGCGTTTGCTTTCAACCCAGCTGCAGGGAACTGCCAAATTCCTTGACACAAGTTTGTTCAGGAAGAAGCCAACTCATTTTGTCTACTTCTTAATTTGGGAATAGGATATTCCTGTTCATCCAGCTCTCACAGAGCCACTTATACTGTGGAATGCAACCTGGACCAGCCTAGGATTAAGGTAGAAGTGCGATGTTCAGAACCTGCTCAGCAATCTTACCTGGGAATCTGTTAGCTGAAAATGGTCCTTGAAAGCCATATACACCAAGAAGGAATTGACTCCTGTTAGAAAGAGAGACTGAAAGTGAATCAGCAGTCCATTTACAGAGGAATCTAGAATAGCAATGATGAAGTGTATCTTTAGCCTAGACCTGGTGTCCAACAGTCATGTTCAAATGCAACTTCCACTGGTTATAGAATTGTAGGAACTGACCTCCAACGAGTGTGGAGAACACCAGTCTGTTGCTATGGGCTGGGCAAATCCTATCCCATAATAGCTCTAATATGCACAAGTTCAGAATGCTCAGTGCAGCATTAACTAATATCGTTAACTCTAAGGCTTGGTATAATTTCACGTATTGCTTTATTTTGTAGGCTTTCACAGCTGGCATCAGAGAGGCAGTGATGAGTTTTTGGGTTGAATGGCTGTGGTCTGGTTTTCTTTTGTTCTGACATTTCACCAGCAGCTGTGGTTGGCATCTTCAGAGGCAAAGCAAGCCACTTTGTGGTGTGCCTCTGTGCCTCTCAATAACACAGCCTCTCAACCTATGAGCTGCCAAGAGGTACACCACAAAGCAAAACTGACTCTGCCCTCTGAAAATGCCCGTCACAGCTGCTAGCTAAATGTTGGAACAAAAGAAAACTAGATCACGGCCATTTAGTCCAAAAGTTCCTCACTGCTTTATAATGTCTCCAGGTTGATTCATCCCAGTTTGAACAAGGGGAAATTCTCCCACCGAGAGAAACTGGAAAGTACATTTTTAGACAACAACTAGTACCCAGCTCACTTGGCACTAGCCTAGAATATGACTCTCGCGCAGGTACTCAAAATTTGTCAGGACTTACCGTGATCCTTAACCAAGGCTTCCATCTCCTCCTGAACCCCTTTGTGCCACTCTGTGATGTCCATATGCAAAGAGTAATCACAGCAGGTCTTGCTGTCTGCCCATTCTCGCCACTGATCAAATGCCGCAATCAAACTGGTGCCCGGCTCAGGAACAACATGATCAACTGAAGAAAGAAAAGTGACACGTGTCCAATGGTTAACACACTTTCAAGGTTTAAAATGACAGGATTCTAAATGAAGAAGAGGAGGAGTAGGGCAGAACTTCTAACCCTGCTGCCAGATGCACTGGGAAAAATCTCTAAAAATTCTGTAACCAACAGGCGAATAGGTATCATGGCTCCAGGATTCTGGGAACTGAAGTTGAACACATTTGGAGGACAGGGCACCAGACTGCCAACAAAGAAGCCAACATCCTCCTTCGTGCACAGGTAGTCTTTAGGTTATGAATATTTTCTACTGCGACTGTCCAAAGTTACAATGGCACTGAACAAGTGGTACTTATGACGCCCCACCCCCCTTAGTTTTGACTCTTGTAGCATCCCTGCAACCTGATTGTGATTTTCTATATTCTCTGCTGGTTTCCCAAAAACACAAAGTCAATGGGGAAGCAGGCAGGAAGCCAAACATCACAGTCACTTGAGGTCCTCATTTAACAACATACAGAGTCTTTGTTTAATGATTGCAACCAGGGATGCTGGAATTACTATCACTAAGCAATGTGAAAATTGTCCTACTTACCAAGCCATCAAAAACCAAGATAGTGTAAAATCCAAGTTTTTGTAATATACCATCAATTTTCTCTTTTTCAAACTCAACATATGGCTTTTATTTATTTTTTTAAAAAAATAAGCTATCTCAATCTTTTTCAAAGCAGCTACCACTTTTAAAAAATCATAAAAATAAATAAAACAACAGAACAAAAATATTAAAAAGCGCAAGAGACTTTTGAAGAAGAGGGTCTTCTCAAATACAATACTGGACTCCTTTAACAAGTCAAGTCTGCATTAAGCCAAGAAAAGCATCACATATTAAATCGGATCAATATACTATTTGCAAAACAGATTCAGGTATCACACAAATCAAATTCCATGAGAAAAGTATACATGAAAGTCTTCTGTGGCTTTGACAAGAGTATCAACAATAGCAAACTGGCATATTTAAAAATCAGGATTAGGGATGGGAAGTCAATTCAACTCCAAGGATGGACTAATCTATCTACAGTTCTTCAGCTTGAAGGTGAGAAATTCTTCCTTCCTAAAATTACAATCTCCTATTACTATTGCAGACACTGCAAGCTAGTGTCCTGTAAGAGTTGGTTCTCTCACCATCAGTGATGGGAGATGGTCCTTGGAGAAGGGAAGAGATCTCACCAGAGGATTCAAGGATAATTTGTTTTTACATTATGCAATGCATTATGAAATTTATTTCCAAAATGATTGTGAATGTATCATGTATCATTCATTCTATTAGTCTTCAAATGGACAAGTTCATGGATGATTGGATGATCCATGGCTAGCAAGCTTGATGGCTGTTTACTAATTCTAGAGTCACAAGGAGTTACATTGCATCCTAGAAGTTGAATTTCAACTTCTAGGATGCAATGATGAAGATGACTATTAACCTGTTGACTATATTTCTGAGTTTTCAGAATGCACTGGAATAGACACTGTACATCAGTCACAGCATCCTGGGTAAGATAGCCTAATGCAGCACTTTTTTTGTGTATGTGTATACGAATCTGCTGGACTGAATTAAACCAATGGGATGGAGCTTCTCCAGTTTTGCTCTAGATCAGGGGTGTCAAACTGATCACGAGGAAACCGCACCCACCTCATTGCCAGCAATGGGGAAAAAGCTCCGTGACGTCGCGAGTTTGACATGTCTACTCTAGATGGATACAATTAGATGGAATGAACTGTTGTACATTCCTCATAACACCATGTGTACATATTGGTTTCTGACATATTTCTCACATAATCCTCCTATCCTGCCTTCTACGTATCCCAATCTGTTCCCTACTGCTCCCTCAAGACCCAGTGGAGTCTTGCCTATTAGAGGAAATAATTTGTGCATTGTGTTGCTAAAGGTCTTGGGTTCAATCTCCAAGTTCTCCAGGTAGAATCGAAGAAAGGGCTCTTTCTGAAAACTGCTATCTTGGCAGTTATGTTACTCACAAGAATGTGCTAGTCAGCCAAAATCAGATTTGTCCATTTGTCAACAGTTTCAAATCTATCTGGAAAAATTCCCTTTTCAGCTTTTGGCTCAAATCAAGTGAGGTGTGTCTGTAGGGGTATAGTGTAGTACAGGCAGTCCTCAACTTACGACTACAACTGAGCCCAAAAATTTATATTGCCAAGGGAGACGTTTGTTAAGTGACTTCTGCACCATTTTGACCTTTCTTGCCACAGTTGTTACGTGAATCGTTGCGGTTGTTAAGTTAGTAACACAGTGAATCTGACTTCCCCTGTTGACTCTGCTTGTCAGGTCACAAAAGGGAGTCACATGACCCTGGGACACTGCAACCGTCATAAATATAAACCAATTGCCAAGTGAATTTTGATCATTTGACCACGGGGAGGCTGCAACAGTTGTGTGAAAAACAGACGTAAGTCACTGTTTTCAGGGCCATTGTAACTTTGAACAGTCGTGTGTGTGTGTGTGTGTGTGTGTGTGTGTGTGTGTGTGTGTGAGAGAGAGAGAGAGAGAGAGAGAGAGAGAGAGAGAGAGAGAGAGAGAGAGAGAGAGAGAGAGAGAGAGAGAGAGAGAGAGAGAGAGAGAGAGAGAGAGAGAGAGAGAGAGAGAGAGAGAGAGAGATATGAGACCTGGCCCATAGAATCGCCAAGAGTCGGACTCAACTTAATGGATAACATCATCATATATGGGAAATGCTTTCTGTAGCCCAGATAGGAAACAGCAGGACAAATTATCTTTTACTTGTCCAAAGCTCTGCATGAACATCTCCTACATAATACATGGGCAGATAATGCCCTGCTTCTCAATGGAACTTGCTAGTGTAAAATAAACAACCAATTAACCAAATCCCAGCGGAGCTCCG
>NW_015388278.1:180854-204953 GCF_001527695.2 Protobothrops mucrosquamatus
TTAATGGATAACATCATCATATATGGGAAATGCTTTCTGTAGCCCAGATAGGAAACAGCAGGACAAATTATCTTTTACTTGTCCAAAGCTCTGCATGAACATCTCCTACATAATACATGGGCAGATAATGCCCTGCTTCTCAATGGAACTTGCTAGTGTAAAATAAACAACCAATTAACCAAATCCCAGCGGAGCTCCGAAAACGGAGACAATGGATAAATATCCAACTATCATGTCCCTGCCAGATGTCAGGATGTGATTCTCATCATCTGGGTGCCCCCTTTCTTTCCCACCATAACAATCCACAGGGCTAGGATGTGGTCGCCTTATAGAGCCCTGAAAATCCCACCGTGGACCATCCCTTGAATAGACTGAATTTAAGTTCCAGCGAGAGAGCCGTGTAACTTCCAAGATTTTTCTCATAAAAGACCTTACAGGTGGCCCTCAGGTTAGGACTACAATTGAGCCCCAAATTTCCACTGCTAAGCAAGGTAGCTGTTAAGAGAGTTTTGCCCCCTTTTGTGACCTTTTTGCCACAGTTGTTAAGCTAATTACTCCAGCTGTTAAGTGAAACAAGCAGTTGTTACGCAAATTTGGCTTCTTCCCCCATTGACTTTGCTTATCGGAAGCCAGCTGGGAAGGTTGCAAATGGGGACCCCAGGACAGCGCAACTATCTTAAGTACATGCTACTTGCCAAGGGCCCGAATTCTGATCACGTGACCATGGGGATGCCGCAATTGCGGTTAAGTGTGAAAAACTGTCATAAGTCACTTTTTTCAGTGCTGTTGAGCCTGTCACTAAACGATTGGTTGTAAATCAAGGGCTACCTGCATTCAAAAGCAAGAATAATAATCCTGTAGCTAGGATGAATAAATATAGGAAGGTCTTCCGACCATTACTGGAAAAACAGATTCAAAACAATCCAACCTAAAAAGGCACAGTGAATAGATCACACTATACAAAATTCTTCCCAATCATCTATTACTGGGTTACTATTCCTAACTGTACTTGGATTTTTGTTTTACATCGAGGTACAGCGTTCAATCTCATATCTGTGTGAGATACGGACGGACCCATAAATAAATAAATAAATTCTTGTAAGGAACGTTTTATTTCTTTTTGTTCTCGCTTGAAAAAGATTCATCAGATATTTATTTATTTATTTATTTATTTATTTATTTATTGTATTTATATCCCGCCCTTCTCCTTTCGGAGAAGGGCGGGATATTCCCCTGAGCATCACATGACACTGGGATGTTTGTCTTCCCAACTATTTTCTTCAAAAGCCAATTTAAGTTAGAATTGCAAGCTGGCTGGTCTAGAGTTGATGCCACTACATGCAAAACTAGGAACAACAACACCCTGCTGTGCTTGGCACCCAACAGGCAACATTCCTAGGACTCAGTTTTCAACCATCTCCTCCTTTATCAAATTTGTCTGGTGCAGCGTGGAACAAAAAAACAATGCATATTGTAGCCTCTGAAAAACAGAAGCCTCTAAGTTAAGTAGCAGCTATCCATTCAAAATACTTGATGGCTGACCATGTAAAAAGCTACTTCTGCTAATAATAAATGTGTTTATTAGTAATTTTACCAATACTCGTGATTTTTTTTTCTAGAAACAGTTAGGATCCAGCCGCTTCTCTTCTTCATGGCTTCTTCTGACCTTTAGCAGGAGAGCAGAATTGCCAAGAACAAATAGAATAAATAAACTAGCAGCAATTTTCTGGGGAGTCAGAAGCAGCGTTGTTTTTTTCCCCAACCTGGAGCAAAAAAAGAAGACTAGCCAAGAAACAGACAGAAGTAGCACTCAGCTTAACCCAGATACTTCTGAAACAGCCTTACATTGCTAGTAAGAAGTCTTGGTTATAAAAACATTAATGCATGAAGTCTACTTTAAAAAATAAAAAATACAACTCCTTCCAAGAAGGTAACAGGGATAGAAGTTTAGGAAAATTATGTTTCTTTTCTTGATTATCTTAAATTCTGGGGTGCTGAAAGGGGGGAAAAAAGATTTTTGACAGAGAAATACACACCTGTATGTGTATTTGACCACAATAAAGAATGGTGCATTTTTCAAATGAGAAGAATGTGGATTTTGAAGTTACCTTTTTGTGAGATGGGCTTATCAATTTTAACAGTCTTCTTATTTGCTCCTTAAAATCCACTGCTGCTTTTTCTAAAGCAGAACAAAGACATTATTCTCGTCTTTAGTGGGCGTAATAGGAAATAGTGAGGAGTCCGAGGGGTGCTTGTGGGTCGGGGCTGCTGACCAAACTGGGTGTCCCCCCCCCATGCTTTCTGCTTGAATGAGGGGTTGGAGTAAAAGACCTTTACGGTCCCTCCCAACTCTGTTATTCTGTAACAGAATTAATCAATTAATCAATTCTTTCAGATTTAGGATGAGTTTTGTGCAAATCCACTTATCGCTTGCAATTTCGGACTGCAAAGTTGGACACTCCTTGGGGTGAGTGCAATATCTGGATTCCCAAATCATGTTAAATCTGTACATTTTAACTCTGGTTTGTTATTATTCGGATAGGGTAGGGTAGGGTAGAGGAATAGAATAGAACAGAACAGAACAGAGCAGAACAGAACAGAACAGAACAGAACAGAACAGAACAGAACAGAACAGAATAGAATAGAATAGAATAGAATAGAGCTTGAAGGGACCTTGGAGGTCTTCTAGTCCAGCCCCTACTCAAGCAGGAGAACCTATATCATCTCAAACAGGTGAATGTCCAGCCTCTTCTTAAAAATCTCCAGTGATGGAGCGCCCAATTTCTAGGGGTAAGCTATTCCACTAGTTGATTGTCCTCACTGTCAGGAAGTTTCTTCTTAATTCCAGGTTGCTTCTCTCTTTGATCAGTTTCCAACCATTGTTTCTTGTCCTTCCCCTTAGTGCTCTGCTGAACAACCTGACCCCCTCTTCCTTGTGGCAGCCCCTCAGATACTGGTATACTGCTATCACTTCTCCCCTATTTCTTCTTTTCTTTAGACTAGCCAAACCCAAGTTCCACAGCCATTCTTCGTATGTTTTGGTCTCCAGACCTTTGATAATCTTAGTTGCTCTTCTCTGGATTTTTTCCAAACTCTCAACATCTTTTTTGTGATATGGTGATCAAAACCGGCTGCAGTATTCCAGGTGTGGTCTTACTAGGGCTTTATAAAGCGGTACTAATACTTCGTGTGATCTTGATTCTATGCCTCTGTTTATACAACCCAGGATTGTATTAGCTTTTTTGGTTGCTGCTGCACATTGCTGGCTCATGGTCAAGTGATCGTCCACTAGGACTCCAAGGTCCCTCTCACAGTTACTGTTTTTAAGCCAGGTCTCGCCCAATCTGTATTTGTACCTTTGGTTTTTCCTGCCTAAGTGTAAGACTTTGCTTTTCTCCACATTGAAACTCATTTTGTTGGATAAGGCCCATTGTTCCAGTTGGTCAAGATCTTTTGCTTGATCACATATTATTGCTAAATAATATGCTATGCCCCTGAAGGCCACGAGCCCTTGATTTAAATTAATCCTAAATTAAAACATTAAAAATGGCCAAATTCTCACATGATTTTTTGAGTTCATGCAAGAATGATGTAGCTTTTAGGGAAGAGATCAGAAATGTAGAGGTTGCAAGAATGTGCAGACCAGGGGCGAGGATTACATAGATAAAGTTGGCAAATCTTTGGTAAGAGAAATAAACTCTAGAGCAAAAGCTACTTATTTCCCTGTGCCCCATCTGGGAAACTTCTGCTACTAGTTAGCTACAGCACGTGGGGCTGAATTTCCGAATAGCGAAGATTTATCATCTTGCGGGGGGGAAATCTGAAAAAAATACACGTGACTCAAACTGAGATGTCAACGCAAACCAAAGTTCCCTTCTCCCCACAAATATTTTTATTCATCCCTTGAGAATTAAAAACAGTAAGTAGAAGGATTGGCCCTAGCTTCAGATCAGAAAAACAAAATAACAGTTCATATGCGTTTAACGGTTGTTAAATCAATTGCAGATATGCAGTAGTCTGTTTACCCACTCTGTTCTAAAGAAATCCTCACAAATTATGTGACATGCTGTTTGCTGTTTGCCGGATTCGATTTCATCAACTGGTCCCTTTTTAAAAGAAATTGGGAGGAAAGTTAGAGAAAGCAGAGGGCAGGGAGGCAGAAAATGTCTAGCCTTTGGTCATTCGATTTCAAAACACCAAAAAAAACAACAACCCGTAATTAAACCTGTATCCAACGAAATCGAAAACCAGGAGACGTTTCCAAAAATGCACACATATATTCAACCACCAGTTACTTTTTCTAGCATTCGGATGATTAAAAATAGCTAAAATGGAAGGGGGAAAGGCAGAGTCATTCTCATTCTTCATTTTTATATGTTTCTAATTAGATTTTGTAACTTGGAGGATTACTTGGATAAAAGAAGGAAGCTCTTGTTTTAAAAAAAAAAAACCATCAAGGGATTAAGCAGCCCTTTTTTTGTCAACAGTTATTCTCCATTTTTTTTTTAAAAAAAATCAATGTAGCTCTTTAAAACAGATATCATTTGAAAACCCCAAGGAAGTCTTAGAAGAGAGAGGGGGGGGAAAGCTGGTGATTGATTTAACTGCGTCTCCAAGCCGTAATAAATCCTTGAACAAGAGAAAGAAGCCAAAGACAATCTTTGACAACTGTGGTGTCCATGGATGGGGAATTTCTAAAAAAAGAANTTAATGGATAACATCATCATATATGGGAAATGCTTTCTGTAGCCCAGATAGGAAACAGCAGGACAAATTATCTTTTACTTGTCCAAAGCTCTGCATGAACATCTCCTACATAATACATGGGCAGATAATGCCCTGCTTCTCAATGGAACTTGCTAGTGTAAAATAAACAACCAATTAACCAAATCCCAGCGGAGCTCCGGAAACGGAGACAATGGATAAATATCCAACTATCACTTCCCTGCCAGATGTCAGGATGTGATTCTCATCATCTGGGTGCCCCCTTTCTTTCCCACCATAACAATCCACAGGGCTAGGACGTGGTCGCCTTATAGAGCCCTGAAAATCCCACCGTGGACCATCCCTTGCAAAAGGATGAATTTAAGTTCCAGCGAGAGAGCCGTGTAACTTCCAAGATTTTTCTCATAAGAGACCTTACAGGTGGTCCTCAGGTTAGGACTACAATTGAGCCCCAAATTTCCACTGCTAAGCAAGGTAGCTGTTAAGAGAGTTTTGCCCCCTTTTGTGACCTTTTTGCCACAGTTGTTAAGCTAATCGCTCCAGCTGTTAAGTGACACAAGCAGTTGTTACGCAAATTTGGCTTCTTCCCCCATTGACTTTGCTTATCGGAAGCCAGCTGACAAGGTTGCAAATGGGGACCCCAGGACAGCGCAACTATCTTAAGTACATGTTACTTCCCAAGGGCCCGAATTCTGATCACATGACCATGGGGATGCTGCAATTGCGGTTAAGTGTGAAAAACTGTCATAAGTCACTTTTTTCAGTGCTGTTGAGCCTGTCACTAAACAAATGGTTGTAAATCAAGGGCTACCTGCATTCAAAAGCAAGAATAATAATCCTGTAGCTAGGATGAATAAATATAGGAAGGTCTTCCAACCATTACTGGAAAAACAGATTCAAAACAATCCAACCTAAAAAGGCACAGTGAATAGATCACACTATACAAAATTCTTCCCAATCATCTATTACTGGGTTACTATTCCTAACTGTACTTGGATTTTTGTTTTACATCGAGGTACAGCGTTCAATCTCATATCTGTGTGAGATACGGACAGACCCATAAATAAATAAATAAATTCTTGTAAGGAACGTTTTATTTCTTTTTGTTCTCGCTTGAAAAAGATTCATCAGATAGATTTACTTCCCCCCAGCATCACATGACACTGGGATGTTTGTCTTCCCAACTATTTTCTTCAAAAGCCAATTTAAGTTAGAATTGCAAGCTGGCTGGTCTAGAGTTGATGCCACTACATGCAAAACTAGGAACAACAACACCCTGCTGTGCTTGGCACCCAACAGGCAACATTCCTAGGACTCAGTTTTCAACCATCTCCTCCTTTATCAAATTTGTCTGGTGCAGCGTGGAACAAAAAAACAATGCATATTGTAGCCTCTGAAAAACAGAAGCCTCTAAGTTAAGTAGCAGCTATCCATTCAAAATACTTGATGGCTGACCATGTAAAAAGCTAGTTCTGCTAATAATAAATGTGTTTATTAGTAATTTTACCAATACTCGTGATTTTTTTTTCTAGAAACAGTTAGGATCCAGCCGCTTCTCTTCTTCATGGCTTCTTCTGACCTTTAGCAGGAGAGAAGAATTGCCAAGAACAAATAGAATAAATAAACTAGCAGCAATTTTCTGGGGAGTGAGAAGCAGCGGGTTTTTTTTCCCCAACCTGGAGCAAAAAAAGAAGACTAGCCAAGAAACAGACAGAAGTAGCACTCAGCTTAACCCAGATACTTCTGAAACAGCCTTACATTGCTAGTAAGAAGTCTTGGTTATAAAAACATTAATGCATGAAGTCTACTTTAAAAAAATAAAAAATACAACTCCTTCCAAGAAGGTAACAGGGGTAGAAGTTTAGGAAAATTATGTTTCTTTTCTTGATTATCTTAAATTCTGGGGTGCTGAAAAGGGGGGGAAAAAAGATTTTTGACAGAGAAATACACACCTGTATGTGTATTTGACCGCAATAAAGAATGGTGCATTTTTCAAATGAGAAGAATGTGGATTTTGAAGTTACCTTTTGGTGAGATGGACTTATCAATTTTAACAGTCTTCTTATTTGCTCCTTAAAATCCACTGCTGCTTTTTCTAAAGCAGAACAAAGACATTATTCTCGTCTTTAGTGGGCATAATAGGAAATAGTGAGGAGTCCGAGGGGCGCTCGTGGGTCGGGGCTGCTGACCGAACTGCGGGTCCCCCCCCATGCTTTCTGCTTGAGTGAGGGGTTGGAGTAAAAGACCTCCAAGGACCCTTCCAACTCTGTTATTCTGTAATATTATTTAATCAATTCTTTCAGATTTAGGATGAGTTTTGTGCAAATCCGCTTATCACTTGCAATTTCAGACTGCAAAGTTGGACACTCCTTGGGGTGAGTGCAATATCTGGATTCCCAAATCATGTTAAATCTGTACATTTTAACTCTGGTTTGTTGTTATTCTGGTAGGGTAGGGTAGGGTAGGGTAGGGTAGGGTAGAGTAGAGTAGAGTAGAGTAGAGTAGAATAGAATCTGGAAGGGACCTTGGAGGTCTTCTAGTCCAGCCCCCTACTCAAGCAGGAGAACCTATACCATCTCAAACAGGTGAATGTCCAGTCTCTTCTTAAAAATCTCCAGTGATGGAGCGCCCACAATTTCTGGGGGTAAGCTATTCTACTAGTTGATTGTCCTCACTGTCAGGAAGTTTCTTCTTAATTCCAGGTTGCTTCTCTCTTTGATCAGTTTCCAACCATTGTTTCTTGTCCTTCCCTCTGGTGCTCTGGTGAACAACCTGACCCCCCCCTTCCTTGTGGCAGCCCCTCAGATACTGGTATACTGCTATCATGTCTCCCCTATTTCTTCTTTTCTTTAGACTAGCCAAACCCAAATTCCACAGCCATTCTTCGTATGTTTTGGTCTCCACACCTTTGATCATCTTAGTTCAGTGGTTCTCAACCTGTGGGTCGGGACCCCATTTGGGGTCGATCGACCATTTCACGGGGGTCGCCAAGCAAGGCTGTCCGCCATTTTTTTTGTCTGCCATTTTTTTCCCCTTTTCCGGCGGGTGCCTTACCTCCCTTGGGCTGGGCCAGCTGGTGGTCGGCCTGCTCCGTCTCTGCCGCTTGCCAGCTACGCCNAAAAAAAATCAATGTAGCTCTTTAAAACAGATATCATTTGAAAACCCCAAGGAAGTCTTAGAAGAGAGAGGGGGGGGAAAGCTGGTGATTGATTTAACTGCGTCTCCAAGCCGTAATAAATCCTTGAACAAGAGAAAGAAGCCAAAGACAATCTTTGACAACTGTGGTGTCCATGGATGGGGAATTTCTAAAAAAAGAAGTCGTCTAACCGCTCAATAGCTATTTTGCAGTACTGGAAGAAAAAGCTAATTTATGGGTGCCCAGCAACCCAAAAGGATCATGTAATGTATCTAGGCAACAAAAAAAGTGTTTTATTTTGTTTGGAATTGCATTGCATCATTACACTCCAGAAGCTCTCGTATTGCACCAGAGTGAATTCTATGTTTCCACAGTTGTCTCTTGGGATGTATATGGTGGGAGTGCATGTCTATGATGTTTATGATGTACGTACGTGTGTACTCCTAAGTTACTTCGACCCATCTCTTCCTCTAAATGTTCTATAAGTGTTCTACAGCACATAATCAGCACACAAAATATCTAACTCGGGTCCTGGAGGACTACAGTTGCACATCTGTTTCTTTGTTATGTTTTGAGAAATTATAACTATATTTAGCTTGGGTCATTCTAATGTATGATAGTCACTACTTGGACTGCTCAGGCATACTGGCCTGTCGTTCAGATTAGGGCAGTCCAGAGGCACAGTCAAATAAACAGCTTAAGAAGTTGGACTCACATCTCATTAAGACACAGTATGGTTTGATTTATGGTTAGCATACTGCCGGAACCCAGTTGCTGTGGCCCCTCTTCAACAAAACATGGCTTCATCGCTCTGTGAACCAACCAAAGCAATTCCTTATGATTCTGCAAAGAACTAGAAGCAACAGGAGAGAACACTGTCCTCTTATTAAAATAGGTTCTGGAATTAAACGTAGTTTGAACCTGCATTAAGAGTCTGCTTTTCATCCTCTTTCAATAGCCTCTTTGAAGATGCAGACCATCCTCTGGTTCAGACATGTAAGCCAAATCATAATTAAAACCTTACACATCCCATTAAATCTTGTGTGATTCTAAGGCTCATGGCTTATAAGAGTATAAAGCTAGCATATGTCCTTCTCTTGATGTAGCTGTGATCCCAACCAGTGCATCAAACACTGGTGGGTGAACCTCTGAGATACTCTATAAAAAGTCTCCATAAGATGATCCAATTGTTCTGCAGCACGGCCTTCAGATCACTCCTATTGTTGTACACTGCTTTCTTGAAGTTCTGGAAGAGAAGTAATTTGAAGCATGCCATGCTATGCCATACATATCCTATTATAAGCCATCCCCTGTCATCTCTGCTACATACTGAAGCAGAGTTGTTTTAATTTTTATTTTCTCTCTGCAAAGAATTTTGCATGATCTGGAGTATTATACAGATATCTGTAAATTAATATACTTTTGCAGAAAGTACTTAAAAGTGGTTGATTGGCTTGATTTGAGAAGGAGAAGGTGTGAAAGAGAACAGAAATAGCTAGACCAGGGGTAGGCAACCTTGGCCATGCTGGCTCAGGAATTCTGGGAGTTGAAGTCCACGAGTCATAAAAGAGCCAAGGTTGCCTACCCCCAAGCTAGACCAACCATCCAGATGTTTCTATTATGGGAGGCAAGAAATAGACAATAATGTCAATTCAATACAGCAGTTCTTGACTGACCAACCCTTTTGTCCCTGTTAAAACTTAAGTGTTTGGAATTAAAAATTGAATACGGTGTGGCCTTCTAAATTTTAGGACCTAGACCAGTGGTGGCGAACCTATGGCACGGGTGCCAGAGGCGGCACTCGGAGCCCTCTCTGTGGGCACACGTGTCATTGCCTCAGCCTTGCCTCCCCCATGACCCCCTCCTCACCAGCAGGCCCCCTGGAGGAGAGTCGCCCCCGAGCATGGCCCACACGGAGCAGCGCAGCCAAGGACATGGCAGCCAGGCAACGTAGACAAGACTCTGCCCTCACATCCCATCATCCAGTTGATGCTGCAGGGCGTGGGCAGAGGGTGTGGCCGCCATAGCGCTGCTGGGCTGCCTGGGCGATCTGCGGCGGGCCCTGGAGGCGGTGAGTGGTCCTGTGGGCAGGCAGGATGGGGGATAGGGGGGCAGAGTCGGGGCGGGCAGGGGGGCGGAGCGGGGGCGGGGCCAGTTTTTGGGTACCCGGTCTCTAAAAGGTTCGCCATCACTGACCTAGACAAACGTGCTTCTGAAAGCCCCCTGCAAAATTAAATTTGATTTTATGGATGTGTAATTTCTTTTGAAAATATGATGCATCCTTCTCTCCTACTCTGATGTGTACCTTATTCCCTTCTTTTTCCCCTGGCCTTGTGTTGAAGTTATGTATGACTCAGAATGCCACATGTGAGATTTTTGTACCATGAGAAAGACACATGGGGCTAACCTACTCTCCAGCCCTGGAACTTGTGAGGGAAGAGGGAGTGAGGAAGAGAGATGACAAACATAATATTTGTGCAAAAATCCAATCCAGCTGTTAAGGCTGAGACCCAACAATTCCTCAGAAGGATCAGCAAGAAGGAGGAGGGTAGGACAGCCAAGGTGAAACACCGTGGAGGCTTAGCACCGACTTAGCTTCAAGGACTGCAATGACAGATATACAAACTTTACCCAAATTAATTTAGAAAACACCCTCTAAGGAAAGCAATCCTTTATACATATACTCTTCTTTTTTCCATACAGTGATGCATCCAAAGAATGTATATTTATAAAGTATACAACTTTATAAGCATTCAACTTTCCTCTACCCTGCTAATTCCAGGGCTATCTTCAAGCCATGGTAGGCCATACTGTTCAACCATGGTTTGTGGGATGAAGTATGATCGGGTTTGCACAAGACAAGTAAGTTCATCCAACCCAAAATAAAAATAATAAAGTCTCCTTTCATCAACATCAAGTTTCATAGAAACTTTATGGACACATTATTGTCACTTTAGCAACAATATGAGTTACATTTTAGTTTACTATACTATATAGTACTTGCTTGAGTCTCCCCACCCCACCCCGAATTTTCCATCTCACATACCAAACCAATATTTCATAGTGTGACATGAATTTGCAACGAGGCTTCCGCTGTAAGAATTCGCAAGCTGGAAAAATCCAGCTATGTAAACCATAGTATATTGTGGGGTATGCTGCACAAAATCATTCAAAGACCGTCTACTCCATAACTGATTGATATTGCAATGGGTGAAATTGCTCACGTGTTGCCCCTGAAGCTATGGAAGCTGTTTGCAGCCTCTGACCACACACACACAATAGGCGATTTAGTGAATGTGTTACCAACAGAAGTGAATATTTGTAGCCCAAGGTTGGACTTGGGGTCCTCGATGACAGCACTGATGATGTTACCTAGTTGGTAATAAAACCTCTGCAAGAAAACCCGTAAGGGAGATAGGGCGGTATATAAATTCAATCAATCAATCAATCAATCAATCAATCAATCAATCAATCATAAATAAATAAATAAATAAATAAATAAATAAATAAATAAATAAATAATAATAATAATAATAATAATAATAATAATTATTATTATTATTATTATTATTAAAAAAAACAGAGCTCAGAGACGACAAGCACCCCATGGTGGAATGTGTCTACCTAGAACCGTGGTGGCGAACCTGTGGCACGCGTGCCACAGGTGGCACGCAGAGCCCTCTCTGTGGGTACGTGCGCTTTCGCCCCAGTCCTAGGCCTTCAGCTAGGTTTTTATAAAACCTTTTCACTTTAGGCCTCCGCCACCGTGTGCAAAAAAAAAAAACAGGTTCAATCAATCAGTCAATTTCAACTCACGGAAAAAAAAAACCTCGCAAAGTTGGAATTGATTGATCGAACTTTTAGTCCCACCCAGTCTGCCGTTACCACCGCAGCCACGCCCACCCAATGGGTCACGCCCACCCAATGGGCCACGCCCACCCAATGAGCCACGCCCACCCGGCACCCAACGATACATAAGTGGGTTTGGGGTTGCAGTTTGGGCACCTAGAAACTCAAACTGACCTAGAACCTCAAACTAGCCTCACTGACGTAGAAGCTCAAACTCGCCTCAACATCCCTCTCTTGGTTACTTCTGGACAATTCTGCATATGCATTTGATAGACCATCATTTGCTATGATTTGATGCTAATTGTAGAACTGTCCAACCGACGTAATTAGTTGCAATAGTTGCAATAAGCAAAGGTAAAAGCAAAAGCTTGAATTCAACTTTAATACATCAATACTTATCCATCGACTTCAAGGGTCTCCAAACTTGGCAACTTTTAAGATTTGTGGACTTCAAGTTCCAGAATTCCTCAGCCAGCCATGCTGGCTGGAGAATTCTGGGAGCTGAAGTTCACAAGTCTTAAAGTTGCCAAGTTTGAAAAAAACCCTGATCTACTTTAACATGAGTTACAACTCACATTTTCCTCCATTCTCTTTCCTTGGACCTTGGAATTTTTAAAAAATATCCAGCAGGAAAGTGCAGGAGGAGGGAACATGGACTGTAAAGGACTCATCAATTAACCCCCCGAGACAAGTGTAAATGTTTCCAGCTCTGATTTTTTTTCTTTTAAAAAAATCCAATCTTTCCAAGATGAGCAGCAGAATCTTTTTCATAATCCTGTGCTTTGAAACACAAACCCCATGTTGGGTTTTTGAATCAATGCAAACCACAATGACACCCAATTTTTCCCAGGCCAAGGTTCACGTTTTGACATCTTCTCCAATCTATACCAGGAGTCTTCCCAATCCAGCAATGGTTTTAGCAACCAATTTGCTAAAAATCTTTAGAACTCAGCATTGCCTATAAAATCCTAAATCCGCTCAAGAATCCATGTCAGATCCCTTCAAACAAAATGCAAAGTCTTATGTGGCTTGACTCTAATCTTTGTTTATTCCATTCCTTCAGCAAAAAAGACCCCCCAGCCCACATACCAGTAGCAGCAATCTAGACATAATACATCCTGTCAACTCAGGCAGCTGTAATGGATATAAATCCATATTTTACAAATCTGGACATAATACGAACACATAAGCATCTAATTCCTCTAGGGCTAATTGCCAAGCTGCTTTACAAGCCTCTGTGCATTAATGCTTTCATCGAGGGAACAACTTGAGTAGAATCTCAATATTGAAGCAGCAGATAAAATTACATTAGCTGGAAAAGAAATACTGGGAGTTGAGAAGTAACTATAGAAACACAAATATAGAGATGGCCCAATTTGCTTAATTTATCTTGCTAGCAGAGTGCGAGAGACCAAAAAATTCTGTCTTTCAAAACCCTGATGATGCTATATTAGCTTTGCCTAGGAGCCTGGTCTATGAAATCTCAGAAGAACGTGGGCATAATCTCCTTTCAAATATCATTGTTTATGTGAAAAACTTACAACACAGAGAAGATCTTGTCAAATTTCAAGGGCATTTTTTTGTCTTGTCTAAAGCGGAGCTAGAACTCACAGTCTCCCAGTTTTTAGCCCGGTACCTTAATTAATAGACAAAAACGGCTATTGCATTTCAATTAGATACATTGGATCTTACTGATCATAGTGGTGCCTCCAGCCAAGGCTGCTTTTGTTCCTTGAAAGAAATCATCAGCGGAGGTCATTCCTTGGTCCGGCATTTGGAAACGGGAATGGACATCAATTCCTCCAGGGATCACCATCCGTCCGTGAGCCTCGATGGTTTTTACCCCTCCTGGCACAATGAGGTTCTCTCCTATTTGTCTGAGATAAGAGGCACTCTGGTATCAGTATCATAAGCACAGAGAGAAGCACGGGTTCAAAATATATATTTTTTAAAATGTACATCAAATGTTAGGTCAGTCAAGACCACAGGGAGAAATCAGACACTACGAACATACGATAGTTTGATTATGATCTTCCCTGCCTTCCAATTTGCTCCTAGTCCCAACTGAAAGTACAGATAGTCCTAAAATTACAACCATTTGTTTAATGGTTGGTTGAAGTTACAACAGCACTGGAAAAAAGTGACTTGCAATTGTGACTCACAGTTTCAACGTTGCAGCATCCCCAGTCATGCGATCAAAATTTGGATGCTTGTCAACCGGCATGTTATTTATGATAGATGCAATGTCACAGTCACAAAATCGCCATTTGCAACCTTCCCAGGCAGCAAAGTCAATGGAGAAAGTCAGATTCACTTAACAGCCTGTTCTGGAATATCCTTCCAAAAAAGATGTGCCTGGCACCATCTTGGCTGATTTTTTCAGTCCCAAGCGAAGATCATTTATTCTCTTTGTCTTTTTCGTAAGTTAATTTTAAAGTGTACTGACCGTGTAGACCTTTCAATTACTCCTGGTTCCCCATCTCCAAAGATTTATCCCTGGCATACAAATTTCACCTAACAAACTGACCTCCGTCCAGATGTACTGAATGAGAAACCCTTCACTCAAACTGCATTTTATAGACTCGGATCCAGGACAGCGAATTTGAGAGGTTGCAGGCAGATTAAGGGAAAGTCTTAAAAGTCTTAGATTTAGAGCAAAGATGCAAACTCAAAAGGTGAACGTTGATTTATTCTAGTCCAGTCTGCAGCCTTTTTTCTTCCACTCCTAACAATTACCAGATAGCCTAAATCAGTGGTGGCGAACCTATGGCACGCGTGCCAGAGGCAGCACTCAGAGCCCTCTCTGTGGGCACTCGCGCCGTCACCCCCAGCCCCGCCTCCTCCCACAGCCCCACCAGCAGCCCCCCCGCAGGAGAATCGCCCCCTGGTGTGGCCCGCACGGAGAAGCGCAGCCAAGGACATCGCAGCCGGGCAGCGGGGACAAGACTCCGTCCTCGCGTGCAGATGATGCTGTGGGGCACGGGCATAGGGCGTGGCCGCCATGGTGATGCTGAGCCCCCTGGGCGATGTGGCAGGCCATGGAGGTGGTGGGTGGCCGTGCGGGCGGGACAGGGAATAGGGTGGGGGCGGGGTGGTTCTTGGGCACTCGGTCTCTTAAAAGGTTCGCCATCACTGGCCTAAATGTCTATGGAGATTCTCAATCATCCAAATCATGGTTGTCAGCACTGCAGACGCTTCTGGGATGAGAAGTGAAACGTTTTTAAGGAAAAAAAAGAAAAGAAAAACAAGAAAATCCCAAATGCTTTTAGAAAAACACTTTTGGGATTGCCAGATAGCCTCATGAGAGTTGCAGCAAATGCCTTGAATTGCCTCTCGCTGCAGACCCTGGAGTGCAATTTTTATACTCCTAAAGCACAGCAAATACAGCACCAATTCAGTAACAGCCCAGAAGCCAAGTAAGAAATGCTGCAATTGCTCTTTACAGTTCAGTTCTTCACAAGAGGTTTCCATCCAATAGGCAGAAATGCCAGAATCTACATGCTGTCAAAAGCACCAAAGTCTTCCAATTCTTGCCAAGTTTTCAATCTCTGTGGTCATCCTTAAATCTATGTTTATATATTTGGACTACAACGCAATGAGTTTTCTCTGTGGCAGACTACAGTAAAATTTAATGACCCCGCTCTCAGGGACTCAACCCAAAATCGTTTTTCACTTCTTGTATCCCTAAGCATCGGTTAAGTTTTATCTCAATGTTTCTGTGGAGCCCAGCATGTTTCTACGAGAAGACATTTTTTATTTAATTCCATAACAGAAACAAGATCATAGGGTACTTACTTTATCAACCCATCTTCCATATAAATGTCGGCGTAGAAGGACTGGTCATCGTTGACTATTTTGCCTCCTTTGATCAAAAGGCGATCGCTCTGAAACACAAAGGCATCAAACAATGCGTCAACAAGAACAAAGGGTTGGATTTAACAGAAAAACAGAATAGTAGCGTTGGATGGAACCTGGGAGGTCTTTTAGTCCAATGCCCTTCTCAAGCAGATCTTATACCATATTCCAGACAAATGACTGTCTAATGTCTTCTTAAAAATCTCTAGTGATGGAGCACCTACAATTTCCAAAGGCAAGCCATTCCACTGATTAATCGTTCTCACTGTCAGGAATTTTCCCCTTAGTTCTAGGTTGAATCCCTCCTTTATAGGTTTCCATCCATTACTTCTTGGCCTGGCCTCAGGTGCTTTGAAGGTTGACCCCTTCTTTCTCTGAAGAGAGAAAGTATCTCTGGATGATTCAGAGGGCATTCCGTATACTGTAAAACACTCAGCTACTTTCAACGCAAAACAGTTCAGAATCACAAATAAATGCCTTTCAATCCTCTGCCCCTTAAGTGTGCTTTCAAGAAAAAAAAAGCTGCATTAATTGGTTGACCTATTTTATTAAACTACATCCACCAGTTAAAAATATGTCAAGAATCCCAAAAGGGTAAGGCAACTGTGCCGTTTTTTAAAAAGGGAGATGAACATTCTCCTATAAAAATGCTAATTTTGCTGCCCGGTTTCTTCTTGAAATCACCCACAGTTAACCCACTGAGGTTAAAATCTTCAACTTGATTCTTTCAAGTTAAGGGCTGTCAAGGAAACTGACCAAAAGCCTGTTGCCATGGAAGTTGGCATGCCAAACAGATTTTTCCCAGCTGGATTTTAGCAAGGTTTGAATCAAACAGATTGGCTCACCCTTCGGATGAAAGCTACTGCATGTTCCAGAGAAAACAAATCTGTTCACAGTCATTAGATAAGCTGGACAGGGGAGAAGGAACACATCTAAACAATTGCATTTCTTCCAGATGACATTGTTCTGCAGGGACCGTAGCCATTCAGTTAACAAGCATCCTTCTTAACAACCATTACATTAACATGTGGCTTGTTTCTCATTTGTCTGCCTTGTTTTGAGTTTTCTGCACGCTAAAAACCAAGGAAGAAGCTTGATCAATGTCTGTTCGTGACATCTGGATATTATGCTGTCAAGCCTTTCTACTGCATGGCAACTTATCAAGAAAATGGGCTAAACACATCTTTAGCAGCGTCAGTGCGCTAAAGGGACCATAAACTGGCTGCCTTTGAGCAATTTTTCCAAATAGTTCAGAGCTTAGCATTTGGGCTGAAGCCTATTCTCCCATCTCCCACAAGTTTTCTTCCCTAAAAAAAAAAGACGCCTGTTTTGGAAGTCCTTCTCAGGATGCTTTAGATCAGAGGTCCCCAACCTTTGGGGCACCAGGGACCGGTTCCGTGGAGAAAGGTTTTTCACGGACCAGAGAGTGCGTGGTTTTGTGTGCTGCCTGCATCTCGTGGATGGGGCTTTCCTTGTTTGTGCGGACCAGTTGCTGGCATGCCACGGACCGGGGATTGGGGACCCCTGCTTTAGATAGAATATTACTGGTGTCCTTTTTTGAATACATTTGTTATTAAGATAGAGCTAGCATTACGGGTCCGGTCCCCTAAGGAGGTATATCTGGCAGGACCCGGAAGGAAGGCCTTCTCCATAGTGGCTCCCACCTTCTGGAACATACTCCTTCCAAAAATTAAACTGGCCCTCACTCTGACACTCTTTCGTAAGACCTTGAAGACGTGGTTTTGCCAGTGGGCCTGGGGTACCCAGAATGGGATGGAGCCCATTAAATGGCTAATTTGAGTGTTTGTTGTCGCTGAGAGGGATGGGGGGGTTATTATTTTATTTTTACTTTTTATACATTGTGTTTTTATTGTCTGTAAGCCACATAGAGTGGCTGTAAGTTGAGTAGGTGGCTATATAAATTCTCTAAAATAAATAAATAGTATGATTGCTGCTAGAGTGAGGTTGGGCTTGTCTGTTATATGCCTTTTCTGCTTTTACAAATCAGCATCCTGGGAGATCTAAACAGCTGGAGAAAGGATTGTGGGTTGTCCAATGAAAGATAGGAATACAAAGACAAACACACACGCCCTGCCCTTTTTATCACTCCAGCAAGTAGCGCAGCTCTCCATCCAACTTTTAAGTACCCTTGTAATTCCAAACATTATTCCCCTTTTGGAAAACAAAACTAAACTTATTTATTTTACATCAATCTGAAAGAGAATAGTTTTTGGAAAATCCTCAGATATAAATCTGCACTTACATAAACCTATCACCCTAATTAGTTTGGTTCTTGAAGCAGTGAAAGCCCAGCTGCTCTTTTGTTTCTTACTTGGAATGTTAAAGATAAACATTCTACTTAAAAAAAGATAAAGCAAAACCCAGAAGACTTTAACAGGTTTATTTATTTTTTATAAACTGTAACAGAATAGAAGCAAAAGCTTAATTTAATAGACTATCTCTCTCTCTTGCTCCCGTTTGTCCATTAAATTGCAAATGTCCAACTGTATTATAAATTACATTATTTGTAATGTAATTTGCAACTTTGGTGTAATGATACCATTATGCAAATGATATGAATCATCACAAATGATATAATCTGCATCTTTTGCATAATGACACCATGCAAAAGTGGGGGGTGCGCCCGCAGCTCGCACACATGGAGCTGTGCACACGCATGTGCGCCTGCCACACACACCCCACACACCCCAAGCCATGCCATGCCCCCAAGCTGGAAAGGTTGGGGACCACTGGTGTAAGGCATATGATTTTCGTGAGGATATTACAGTTGAAACTCTGGAATCTGCAGCTTTTAAGTATCTCAAGAAGCATTAACATCTGCCTCATAATTTGGATACGGGAAAGTAAATGCTAAATATCATGGGTTAATTCTAGCCAAAGACAACTCAATGTGTTCAAATGCAAACTTATGCAATCAGTGCATTGTCACACCTGTATTGGGCAAGAAAGAACTAAATCTTTCAAAGAGGTACAAACAGCTGCATGTCTTGTTTTCCATCCTGGATTCCATCCTGGATTCAATGAAAGCTTTGGCTGTGTTTTTTATTTTTTGGGCTGCCATACAGGACAACACTGTCTACAGGCATGTTACAAATATGTAAAATGCAATCTACAAACACCGAAATATTAAAAAAGCCAAGAGCCAGAAGGAAAATTAACATAAATTCCCTCAACCCTACCTGTATTTTAAAAAGGAACTGGGATTAAGGCTACTAATTCAAGGGACATCTCTCTTAAGATCTGTTAACCTGGTCAGTCCAAATGATGAGCCAAGCCAGCAGAATCTCTGATGCAAATCTTCAGAGCCTAGATCTGTCCCACACCAAAAGCTGAAGATCAAAGTCCTTCCTAAAAGAAGACCACAGAAATTGTCCCCAAGACTTTCCCTTAGTGATTAATTTCCAATTGGATCCAGGTTGCAATCTGCTTAACATCTGAAGGCATCTTGTCTACATCAGTAGACAAATCTACTCAGCAACATAGAAAATGGTTATCCATCTTTGGAATTGATTCAGAACAGTTGGGTGGACATCCAATTCTTACTCACCTACTAGCAGCTCTGGCAATTGTTAGTTTGTTTACCACCAAAAAAAAAGTCTGCTGTACAAATATAACTGTTGCATGCTAATCTCCTTACCTACTGTGTCTTAGAGCAGGATGAATTCATCTCTGCTTTCTCACATCTTGGAAAAAACATGGGAGAGGTTCATACCCATCTGCAGTTGGCCTCCAACCACTGACCAGTTTTACACAAGCTGGGACTAGCGTCGGGGAGAAAAAATTAATACCTTCTTGAACTAGAGTACAGTCAGATGTCTCTATGTGCATTTTTCCAAATATTGTGATGCAGTTGATGTCACCAAAGAACATGCAGAAAAAAATTATACACGAGGAAGCAGCACATGCAAAATAATGTGTGCTAATATAATTCAGATTTTCCTATAAAAATATATTACAAACCGACAAGGCTGACAAACACTGGTCTTAAATTAAATTAAGCAGGACAGATTCACTCACGTCTAGTTAACGTACAAAAGTTCCTTTAATCTCTCACAGTCTCACCAGCAGAGATTAAGGAATCAGAGGTTGCTTGAGCTCTTTATTGCACATTACAGACTCTCATTTTAATCCCAAGAAAAGATCTATTTATTTGGACAATTATATATTCTCTGACACACAAAAACCCCACATACATAACTTCTGAAAGAAGAAGCTTCAGAAAATGTTCTTTGGTTTCCTGTTTGCCCGAGACACAGAAGAAGCTACTAATATAAAATAATGAATTCATACACGAGTTAAATTACATCATTAACCAGAGTTTTAAAAAGATGGTGGAAGGGACTTTACAGGTCTTCTCATTCAACCCTCCAGCTCCAAGAGTCACTACAGCAGCTGACAAATAACTATCTAGCTCCTATCTGAAAACCTCTAGGAAATACATTCCTGCTTTTCCTGTTCATATGTTTATTAAGTAATAATGAGCACAATTAGAGATATAATATCTTCAGGAACTGCAATGCAACAAGAAAAAATATTATCTTCCCTCCTCCCCAAAAATATTTAGGAAAAATTGAAAACTATGCAAAAATTTTAGCTGTCATTACTGGTAAAAAAAAAAATCCTTGATAACTAATGTATTATGTGTAACTTACATCTGTTCATAAAAGTATGGGCAACATCTAATGAAGTTTAAGGACTTTGACATCTGATGGGAAAGAGTTCTGAAACAAACTATAGCAAGCAAAAGCAAAATCATCAGCAAAAGAGGATTGCTGTGAGAATTGGTGCCAATACCTTGTAGAAGAAGGATGTTCTGTTCTTATATTTGACAAATTATATCCTGTCCTTACATCCCTGTAAGTTGACTACTGTAAATAATCTTACCCTAAAGTCTTTCTAATGCATCCTTAATATGCCTTTCAATTGCATCCATAATATGATTCTGGAAATCATATTATGAAGTAAAGCCTAGGTGGTATTTTTTTTAAAAGTCATTTTTAAAGACATTTTAGGTATCATATCTTAAAGACCTGGAAGTGCTTCTTAATGTTTCAGTTGCATCCAGGAAAGAGGGAAACGAGTATGCGGAGAGAGGACAGGAGAAAGTAAAAGCTTAGTTGATCTTATAGTTCCTCCATCCCATCCCGTAATTATGAGGAAGTTCTACACTAGACTACAACCATCCTGAAGAAATGCAAGAGCTTTCTTACGGTCTTGTGTGGAACCCATGTCAATTTAAAAGCCTTATACTAAGACCATTTCTTTAGATGACCTTTCTCTTGTAGGGACAAAATATAGATTATCTCTATGGGAATAGCATGTTGTGATTTGATGAGTAAATCCAATCCCTAGGCTGATTAGCAGCTTCTAGTCCACAGTTTAGAGCAGGTTGATAAATGGATCAGAAACGTTAAGTTGGGACATGAGGAGATGGCAAGCAAGAGTTCTCAAACTGGGAACAAGAAGTCCAAGGAGGGGCATCAATAAATTAATTCTATTTGGATGACCCAGGATTCCCACTTGACAGCTCTTCCTGCACTGTCCCCAGAGCAATCTCAACCTGGTCCTCAGCACCACCCATAATGACCCAGCCAGAATCTAGGCACTCCTGCCTGGTCTAGCCTACTCCTCCTTCCAAGGGTGACTCTTGCTGAACTATTTTTGGGAGGGTGTCACCCTGAATCCGCATGTCCAATGCAGGCAACTCCAAGTATGCTAGCTTCCTACTGCAAAACATCTTTCCAGAAAAAGAAGAGAAAGCACACCACTCACATTGATTAGAAACGCTACACTAGGGCCCGAATATCTGAAGGACTTCTTGTTTTCTTTTCCAGGAAGGGGAGATACTCTTAAAGAAGCCCTCCTTTTCTAAGATCTGTTTATCAAACCTATTGTCTCTGCTTCTCCCAAGTGATGGAATGCAGCTTTTTCAACTTCTAGAAAGGATAAAGATCTTCTTTAGCCAGTTCAATTAATCTTAATTGTCATTTTAATTGTTGCTGTTGTTTTTAACATTTTAAGGTCTTTTTAAACTTTTGGCTACCTTGCCTGGGAGCAAAAAGACAATGCATAGGGTATTTGTATTGGGAAGTTTCCATTCTTCTTGAAGACCTGCAGAAGGAGGGCCACCAAGTTACATTCCAAAATTAACGGTGAGGTCTCCTAGTGATGACTTGGTAACAGCATTTGTAAACTGTATGACAGTAGGACTGTATGTGGATCGTATGAGTGTTTGATGGCAGCTTCCTTAACTTGACTTCCAGAAATGCACAAACAATCTGAAACTGTGACCCCAAGTACCACAGAAAGCAGATCTCTGAGGTTTTGTAGATGAATCCAAGAAGTCAGTGACCAAGATTCAGAAGATTTAGTCCCTCGACTTTCTTCTGAGCCCACTAATATAACCTACAAGTTGCTCTCAATATCACAACAGTAAATTTTTCTCCTAATTAAGGCAAGCTGTGCATGTGCCCTATAGTGACAATGTGATACTTCAGATCTGAGTTCTGATATTCTTACTATACAGATTATGATTGTCTATTCAACTGTTCTGCAGTTGAATTCCATGGCTTTAATCCTAAAGCAATTTAGCCTAAAGTAGATTCTCTTTTAATACATAGTTAGTGACTTATATTCACACTCTAGGTTCACGTAGTTTAGCTTTAAGTTAGTGTGCTATGGGGTTCCCAGATAGTTTGGTTTGTAAAGCATAGTTTATGGCTTTGTGCATTAGGTAAACCTAATCAACTGCAACTTATTCAATGCACTGTCACAAAACCAATCACAGCTTAATATAATAGTAAATTCTGGACAATGCCGCAAATTTAAGCCAAAGGAAGAACCATATAAGAGAAGAGCTTTTGCCCTTTAAAAATCTACACATCTTCAATTGAAGCCCCATATATTTGTCTCATGTCTCCTCTCCTTGACATTAAGGTTCTCCTACGACAGCTCTAAACACATTTCAGTAAGATATTTCTGCATTCTGACATATGTGCACATTATCTGCTAATCTGCACCAAGGGACTCGTCTCTTAAGGGTGTTTGGTTTCTGAAATTTGTCACGTTTCAAGAAAACCAATTAAATATTGTCTTCAATCCACAGCTCACAACTTCTGAGCCAAGCTTAAATAAAGTGTCCTGAACCAGAAGGACTATAACTTTGGGTTGGGAAGGGAGAAACTGAGAAAGGCCAAGTGTAACTCAAACCAAAAAAAGTCCAGAAAATATAAAGTTCATTAAACATATATAAAGGCGCACTAACAACAACCCAGTAAGCCTCGTTCTTGTTGTTGTTGTTTATGCCGCAGATAAACTCTGATGCTATAAAGTAAACAAAATTAATTCCCACCACGATCCAGGCTTCTGTTAATTGTTGGATAAAAAAGCATTTGCTTCCAGGGAAAACAGCCTCTGTGCAAAATCACGTGCTCAACCCTTTTCCATTGTTGTAACACCATTAACCCTGCGGAGCTAAAATAGGCTTCTCTCCTAAAAAGAAACAGATCAAAGGATTTCCCCTTTTCCATTTGAGTAGTGTTATCAATCCTGCATTGTCAGATTTTCACCACCTTCTTAAAATGGAAATAAAACATGTCTCCAAAGGCCTGCGTTATCCTCAGGAGCCTGGTGGCACCATCAGACCAATACGGTGGTTCTCTCGTTCTCTTTCTTCCGTGCATTATCTTTGGTAGATCAGAAATCCCGGATCTGAATACTCGGTGATCATATAAATTCAGAGACAAACTGATCTCTAAAACAGCGTTTCCTAAAACACACCAAGCCCTTGTGTGACTTGAAGAGAAGAGAAGAGAGGAGAGGAGAGGAGAGGAGAGGAGAAGAGAGAAGAGAAGAGAAGAGAAGAGAAGAGAAGAGAAGAGAAGAGAAGAGAAGAGAAGAGAAGAGAAGGGAGGGGAGGAGAGAAAAGAGAAGAGAAGAGAAGAGAAGAGAAGAGGGGAGGAGAGGAGAGGAGAGAGAAAAGAGAAGAGAAGAGAGAAGAGGGGAGGAGATAAAAGAGAGGAGAGGAGAGGAGAGAGGAGAGGAGATGAGAGGAGAGGGGAGAGGAGAGGAGAGAGAAGAGAAGAGAAGAGGAGAGGACTCTTCCATATCAAGATTCAGCTTTGAAGCTTGACATAAACCTGCTTTGAAAGGAAGGGCCCCCAGGATACTTGGCTGTCAAATAAAAAGGAAGCCTCTTCCTATTCACCGAACATCAGATCAGTGCTAATGATAAAGAAATCAATCCTTATGTTAACACCCAGCCATCATCACTGATGCAAGCTCACATCCAACCTCACGCTCTCTGGACAAGCCCATCCCTTCCCATCATCCGACTTTTATGTAACTGTTCCATTTCCTCTCTCCCACTTTCGGATTCAGAGAGGAAGGGCATCTTATTTGCTCTAAAAAAAAGGAGGGGGGCTGGATGAGAAGGAAGGAAGGGGACACCTTGCCCAGAAGTGTGTCTTTGCTGGGGAAGGAGAGCCAAGGATGAACCCAGTTTCCCCCCCCCC
>NW_015388278.1:206022-208813 GCF_001527695.2 Protobothrops mucrosquamatus
AAAAAACACGAGGGATCGGGGGAGACCCCAACCCTTCTGCTTGTTTTTTTTGCACGCGTTAGAGCTGCAAGGAGGAGGCGAGGTGGCTTTCTGCACACAAAAGCGACAGGCCGTGCAAAGCCCCGGGCGAGCTTGCAAAAAAAGCCAACTCAATGAACCCCGCAAGGAGGAGAAGAAAGTCGAGGTCGCCTTTTCTTCCCTCGGCTGCTCCAAGCCCTGCCCAGCCTCAAAGCTGGCGGAGGAGGAGGAGGTGGAGGGAGGGAGGAGGAGGAGGAGGAGGAGGAAGATGGAAGCAGCGCAAGAAAATCGCCGCTCGCCAGCCAGCCAGCCAAGCCAGCCCAGCGAAGCCTCCGCACAAGGAAGGTCCTGCCGCGCCTGCGCGCCCCGCCACGCCCTGGACTCCGTCCAAGAAGCGGGCTCAGGCCGATTGGCGGCGGTATGCAAATGACGGCCGCGGCCCGCCCAATGGGAAGCGCGCCGAGCGGTAACATGTAAAGTGGCGCAATGAAGCAGCCAGTGGCGACGCGAGGCTGCGGAGGGGGGCGTGGGGAGAGGAGAAGAAGGGAGGGGGGGAACGATGACTAGCGGAGGGGGGCGGTAGCGGGCAGGAGGACAAGAGCCCGGCCGGGCTGGGGATGGAGGAGGGCGGGCAGGCGCTGCAGGGTCAACGGGGTGGGGATGGGTGGCAGGGCTCCGGGGACTTCCGAGACGATCTGCATTAAAGCCACCCGCGGGAGTGGAGGAGGAGGAGGGGGGGGCTGATGGGTGCCATGCCTGCCTCTCCTTCCCTCCCCACCGCCGCGGTCGCCCCCTTTTTTCCCTTGCAACGGGCAGCGTCTCCGGGCTTGCAGCCGTCGCAGTCTGCGCCGCAAGCCGCGGGCGTTGCATGGGAGGCGAGGGCGGCAGCAGCAGCGGGCAGTTTTGCAGAGGAGTTGGGAGAGCGCGGCGGCGGCTGTCCACGCCCTGTTCTTGCCAGCCAGACAGGGGAAAGGGGGGGAGAAGGGAGGGCTGGGTCTCCCTTGCCCTTGCTGGGCGCCCTCCCCTCCCCAATTGCTTTCGAGAGGGGCGAGGAACAAAGGTATTGTTGGGAGTTTTTGCAGCAGGAGAAGAAAAGGCTGGGCAGACCCGGACTGTCTGTCGCCCCCTCCCCTTCTTTTTTTCTTTCTTTTTTTTTTTTTTTTTGTCTGCCCCTGGCATTTCTAGTCCCTTTTTGTGAAGCCCACACCTCTTGCTTCCGTGCTTTATTTTTTAAAAAATAAGAATAACAACAGCAACAACAACAACAATAATAATAATAATAATTAATAATAATAATAATAATAATTAATAATAATAATAATAATAATAATATATTATATTATACCTGCAACATAACACCCCGGACTTAACAATTGTCGATAAGAAAGACAAAAAAAGTCTGGATAGTGAACGTGGCAGTGCCTGGAGACAGCAGAATAGATGAGAAAGAACTGGAGAAGATAACAAAACACAGAGACCTACAAATAGAAATAGAAAGACTGTGGCAAAAGCAAGCAAGGGTAGTACCGATAGTAATAGGCGCCTTGGGTGCAATCCCAAAACAACTGGAGCACCACTTGAACACCATTGGCATTGACAAATTCGCTATTAGTCAATTGCAAAAGGCGGCCTTACTAGGAACTGCTTCCATCCTGCGACGATATCTGTAACACCATCAAACATCCACATCTGCCTATCCCAGGTCCTGGGTAAGGACTCGATAGGTAGACAAAATGCCAAATCCAGTCTGAACATCTGGCTGACTGCGATGATCCATTCTTCAATAATAATAATAATAATAATAATAATAATGATAATAATAATATAGGATTCCTTTCCCCAATGTATAGTTTTGACTCTCGGCTTGAAATAGAAACGAAATTACGGGTTCTGGTGTAAAACTAGGCAGAAGGAGGACCCGGTGAAGACGCCTCTCGATCGATCGACAGAATATAAAGGCGATCTGAAGCAGAATAAACCCCGGGAAAGGTGTGTGTTCACCTTAAAACCCGAGTCTGGTGGGTTTGAAAGCAGGCAAGTTGGTTCGCACGTGCAGCTTGGTCGCTTTTGGAGCAGCTGAAGGGTCTGCACGTGTGAATGAACAGGTTTGTTTTAAGGAAAGCATTGTAGGCAGTATTGTATTCAATCTGCGGTAGAAGCACAAAATAATTGACCCTCTTTTAGAGAAAGGAAACTAATTAGAGGTGGCAAAGATTAATCCAGGCTGGACTTTACAAATAATCCTTCACTTTCTTACAACCACAATTGTGACTAGAATTTCCATTGCTGAACAATTGTGGTGGTGAAGTGAGTCACACCCAATTTGTGCGACCTTTGCCCGGGTTAAGTTATTCGCTGCAGTTTGGAAATGAAACACACAATCACATTAAGTGAATCCTGGTTTCCTCATTGACTGTCCTAGCTTGTCGGAAACTGATTTGGAAGGTTGCAAATGGCGATCACATGACCCGGAGATACTGCAACCATCGTAAATAAATGTAGGTTGCCAAGTGCTCGAATTTTAATCACTAGACCCTGGGGATGCTGCAACAGCCCTAAGTGCAAGAACTGGTTGTAAATCACTTTTTTCCGTGCCATTATAACTCCAAAATTCACTAAACAAATGGTTATAAGTCAAGGACTACCTATAAAAAATCATGCAAATAAGTCCCCCCAAAAAAGTTACTAGCTTGCCAATTGTTTTAAAATAATTAGGTGGTTAATAAGTGCTGAGGTGCTTTATTAGTCAACACTGAAATGCAGGTAAGTAAAA
>NW_015388278.1:209001-232904 GCF_001527695.2 Protobothrops mucrosquamatus
GTAAATCACTTTTTTCCGTGCCATTATAACTCCAAAATTCACTAAACAAATGGTTATAAGTCAAGGACTACCTATAAAAAATCATGCAAATAAGTCCCCCCAAAAAAGTTACTAGCTTGCCAATTGTTTTAAAATAATTAGGTGGTTAATAAGTGCTGAGGTGCTTTATTAGTCAACACTGAAATGCAGGTAAGTAAAAAAAAATCTGCAAGGAATGGTGCAATGAAACCTTTTCCCCTACTCTGCATTTTTGTGTTTTGTTCCAAGATCTCTTTCCCAGCACCCATCCCAAGGCAAGTGGCCAAGATTAATAGAGAACCCTAAATCCATTTGCTCCTCTTGGCTGTCAGGAAATGTTAAATGATCAGACAAGGCTAATATTTGGAAACTCTGGAGCTGATGTACATAACCCATGAAAACCTGAAATGAAATGTTGAGGTCTTCCTGCCATGTTTTCAAGTTATCTGCACCCTTTACTGATTGATCGATTTGATGATTGCATCAGAAGGCAGGACAAGAAACAATGGATGGAAACTAACCAAGGAGAGAAGCAACCTAGAACAGGGGTGGCGAACCTATGGCACGGGTGCCAGAGGCGGCACTCAGAGCCCTCTCTGTGGGTATGCGCGCCGTCGCCCCAGTCCTAGGCCTTCAGCTGGGTTTTATAAAACCTTTTCGCTTTAGGCCTCCCTCGCCGTCTACAAAAGAAAAAGGTTCAATCAATCAGTCAATTTCAACTTCTCACGGGAAAAAAAAAAGATCTTGCAAAGTTGGAATTGATTGATTGAACTTTTTAGTCCCACCCAGTCTGCCGTTACCACCACAGCCACGCCCACCCAATAGGCCACACCCACCCGGCACCCGACGATGCATAAGTGGGTTTTGGGTTGCAGTTTGGGCACTCGGTCTCTAAAAGGTTCGCCATCACTGACCTAGAACTAAGGAGGAATTTCGTAATACCATCATACAAGTAGAGCAAGAATATACAAAATGTATGCAGTTGTTCCTTTTGCATCAAGGGGCACGTAGCTGTGAGCCAGACTCTATAACAGGGGTAGTCAACCTTGGCTCTTTTATGACTCGTGGACTTCAACTCCCAGAATTCCTGAGCCAGCTAAGCTGGCTCAGGAATTCTGGGAGTTGAAGTCCACGAGTCATAAAAGAGCCAAGGTTGACTACCCCTGCCTATAAGCTCCTACTAGGTTCCAGTATTTTTTGGAAATAGTTCCGGAGTCCACTAAAGTCTCCCTCAGCAGGAGACCATCAATACAGAGCCAACCCTGAGCTCTCTGTCTTGCAATTTATAATCCATTTCTGGCCAGTGCCTGGTGGCTTGGCTTACATGCCCATGCTAAGCCCTGTTACAGGGTGTTTCATTTTAACTTAGCGTGTGGTGCAAACCCAGCCACTATGGCTTGTGAAGAAAGATTTGAGGCTTAAATGTGCTGCGCTAGGAGTCCAGCTAATTGTAGCTTATTCAGCAGACCATGGTAAACGAGAGCTTTGCCAAGTGTGTGGCCTTCATTCTTTAGCAACAGCCCAGGCGACTGCATGGGAAAAAAAAAACAAAAACCCTACACTGAGATATATTTGCAAACCACTTCTTTGTCCCCTCTCAGCCAGTCTGATGTTCTCCAGATGTAAACCTTAGTTCAGTCATTCCCACTCAAGGTCCAACTGATCTGAAGAGTTACTGGGAGACAGGAGAAGCTGTGGGGAGGTTATTGATCTTCCTTGTCACTGGGACAGGCAAACAGCATCTGGACTAACAAATTCCAGGGATCGGACTAACAAATTCCAGGGATTGGTCACCACTAGCATCTATTTGGGGAATCTTATTTTTTTTCGACAAACGCAAAGCATAAGAACATCTGCTTTGCTGTGTGAGAGAGTATGAAAACCAGGGCATTTTGTTACAACTGGACCTAAATCAAGACTCGGTTTGGTTTTCAAAACTTTGATCTTTGCAATCCTGTTTACGTTAGTACATTTACAGAGCATAATCTTCATGAGTGTTGAGTAACTGCAACGTGATACATCATAACATGGGTGAGTTTGGGCTTAGAATGATTTACAAAGCCTGGTGTAAGCCAGAACAAGTAGCCCACATTTAGAGACCATGATTGGGACCAGCAACTTGTTAATTGAAGCAGTCACTAAGAGAAGCACAACTATCCTTAAGATCTTACTTCAGTTTGCCGAATTTTGAAGGTCATATATTGGTTGGATTGGTTGAGAAGTCAGTTTTTTTTTTATCACTGTTGTAACTGAAATGGTCACTCAATGAGGACTACCTCCGAATCATCATGGTTTACCCTGGAACAAAATAGTGGAACTCTGGCACACTGAACTTTACTTAATTATTACCAGTTTGTCAATTTCTGCTGGTCATTTTTCACTATGAAGTAAGACATTTAATTGCTAGCAAGTTGCTTTATGTTTCACGAGTTCCTTCTTTTCTAAGATTATTTTTCCCCTGGTTTCTTTTATGCCTTCAGTTATACTGTCTGAAATAGAGAATGTTTGGTGCTGTTCAGTTAATTTAAACAATTTTGTAACCACCTCCCATATATTTTAGCTTGTAAGATGTGCAAATGAGATTTAAGAGGAAGACAAAAGGACCTCGAGAAGCTACAGCAAAATCTCAAAAGCCATCAAGAATTCTGAAAGTTAAAAGTCCACCTATCTTAAAATCTGAAGAGTTGGCAAGTTTAAGAAACACTGCTCTATGGCCTAGATTGCCAAATACTTTTCTGTTGGTTGGTGATGTGTTAAAGGTAGAGATCGGAAAAACAAAATGCTTCTAATGTTGGGCCCACCCATTGTTTCTAGACAATACAGTTCAGAAATTCACAACACATACTTTAGAGACAAGATCATGCAATAATACTGTAGTTGCAAGGTTCCCTATCTCCTACCCACCAGCCCAAGCCAAAATATTCTCAAGATGACTGCAGATGAATAGAATGGAGTGGAATAGAATAGACAACATGGAACGGAATGGAATGGAATAGAATAGAACAGAATAGACAATGTAGAATGGAATGGAATGGAATAGAATAGAATAGAATAGAATAGAATAGAATAGAATAGAATAGAATAGAATAGAATAGAATAGAATAGAATAGAATAGACAATGTGGAATGGAATGGAATGGAATGGAATGGAATAGAATAGAATAGAATAGAATAGAATAGAATAGAATAGAATAGAATAGAATAGAATAGAATAGACAATGTGGAATGGAATAGAATAGAATAAACAATGTGGAATGGAATAGAAATAGAATAGAATAGACAATGTGGAATAGAATAGAATAGAATAGAATAGAATAGAATAGAATAGAATAGAATAGAATAGAATAGGACTTTTCTCATTTTCTCTCTCCCCTTCTCTCCGTCTTGCCTACACACACACCATGGATGCTGTTAGCTATTACGTTTGTGCATATCATTATGAATTGTGATTTCGGTTGAGACAATTTAGGCACGCGTGCAAGATTATGATCAGCTAGTATCGATTGTAAAGTCACCATGGATGCCAATTCCTCATTTCATTTGACGTGGATGTTTCATCTTCTATAAAGTTGCAATACATGTTTTATTACTTGATACTGCATGTATTTGGTAGTGTATACTTTTAATAAATAAATAAAGTTATGTTAGTGTATGACTGCCATTAAGATTGATTTGATTTGAAACAAAGGCAATCTGCTTGCCTTCTGATAAATGGACATTTTGTGGCTGGCAGCCATTTTGTCAGAGCGCTCATTTATAATATGCTTTTAAAATCCTAATCAACTTATTCTCGGTGTACAGTATTTCAAAGAAACTCAGTCATAAACACCCAGTCTCATGATTATGGCTTCTTTACTAATGTCTTTAACATCTTCAGCATGTTATTTGCATCTTTTTCCTACCATCACCATAGAGATGTTGTCATTCAATATTCACTCTCCATCCCCATATCTATGGAGATTTTCAATCATCCAGGTCATGGTTGTCCCAAAGGTGCTTTTTCCAAAAGGTAACTGGACTTTCTTGTTTGTTTGCTTGTTTTTCTTTGAAAACACTTTGCTTCTCATCCAAAAAGCTCATCCAAAAGAACTGAAGAACCTTCTTGGATGAGAAGCGAAATGTTTTCAAAAGGGGGAAAAAAACCCAATAAAGTCCAGTTGCCTTTTGGAAAAAGCAACTTCGGTATCTCCAGCTCCACAATTTTTTTCTGTTGTATTTGATTCAAGTCCAATCACTGGATATATAATCAAATTAAATTAATCCATTGTCTGAATTGGCAGAGATCATGGAACCCTAAATGGGCACTCAACTCCAAGTATTCAAAGATTAAGAATAGCATGCCCCTAGCCCAGGCGTAGGCAACCTTGGCTCTTTTATGACTCGTGAACTTCAACTCCCATGCTGGCTCAGGAATTCTGGGAGTTGAAGTCCACGAGTCATAAAAGAGCCAAAGTTGCCTACCCCTGTATAGGTGTATCTGCTAAGCCCTTTCACAACCCTGATTAGCACTTTGCTCAAACACAATCATTGAGACAGTCAACTGGAACAAAAGCAAGAATCTGTCTTTGAATTCCAATAAAGGTAGTCTTGACCTTACAACCATTTGTTTGGTGCCTGTTTGAAGTTACAGTGGGACTGAAAACAGTGAATTACAACCAGTCCTTGCTCTTAAACAACTTCAAAGAGAACTCATTAAAAGCAAATAGCAGAGCCTGTTCCTTTCCTTACCAGAAGTAAATATGTATCTTGTCTGAATCGAACTTCATTTGATTAATCTTCATTTGGGCCATCTCCAAACTACAGAACTGCTTTGCCAAAGACAAGTAATCAAGAGAAATAGAGATGTGTAATAACTACATCAAGTTCTCCTACTTAGTATTTTGAAAACAATTCCCAAGAATGATAAGAACAGTCATAAATATTTTCTGTAAAACTTAATCCTAACTCAACCGGATGATCACAAGGCATACTATTTCTAAAAATATGAAAAACCCAACAGGATCCATAGAAATATACTTGTTCAGATCCAGTGGTGGGATTCAAATACCTGAACAACCGGTTCTCTGCATGGATGCAGGCCTGGGCCTCCGAGGCCTAGAATTGACTTCCGGAAGTGACATCCATGCACTTTCTGTGGGCCGTTCTAGGCGTGGGATGCCTCCTCCAGGCCTCCGAGGCCTAGAATGGACTTCTGGAAGTGACATCAATGCACTTCCGGCGGACCGTTCTAGGCTTGGGAGACCTCCTCCAGGCCTTCAAGTCCTAAAACAGACTTCCAGAAGTGATATCCACGCACTTCCGGCAGGCCGTTGTAGGCTTGGGAGGCCTCCTCCAGTCCTCCAAGGCCTAGAACAGACTTCCAGAAGCAACGTGGGTTCAGCCAGTATTCCGAACTCAACAACATTTAGCTACTGGTTGTCCCAAACCGGTGGGAACCGGCTGAATCCCACCACTGTTTGGATCTGAGATGATTTCCCCAAACATTGCTGAGTCCAAGAATCTAGTGATACATTATTGTAAAAAGCTCATTAATACATGGAAGATTTTCCTTGATGTGAAAAGCATTACTATGTTTTATAGGCAGATCAATGACTACAGATGCTCGTTCTCACTCTTTTAAAATGTTTTCCTTTGACATCTCCATTTCTGTTTTCATTATTAATTTAAAATTCCCCCAAAAGTAAACATAGATGTACAATGTGGTATGGTGAATAAAGAAGACATCAGAAAAGAAGCATTGGGCATGTCCACTAACCATTTAAAAGAATGGTTCAGGATTTAAAATTATACCACATGTGAATCAGACTTTTATTGCAACAAGACTTTTAATTTGAAAAGGAGATCTCTGAGGTAGATTTAGGGCTGGTACATGTTAGTTGTGGTGCTTTAAAAGAGATATACCGTAGTTTAAATAAGACCTGCTTTGACAACTAAATCTGGATCCAATGAAAAGTAAACATTTGTGAAACTGCAAAATATTCACATTAAATATTTCAATTTAATAGTTGCTCTTTATTATAGTGTTTTGTAGAACCCATAAATTTAATTTACCAGTTTCCCCAAAATATAAATTTTAAAGCAGGGGTCATGAATTTACAACCAAGAGAATGGACAGAAAGTTAACATCTGCAGAGTCAAAGTTTGCTTTCATAATGAAGTGTTTACAGTAGATTTTATTGTTTATATTTTTGTAGGGCACCTATACATTTGAACATGATGCATATGAACAATAGTGGCCCATAAGATGCATCCAGGAAGTCCATGCATCAAAGACATGGAGGCAGATACTATCCTTTTAAAGTCTGCGTCTCCCAGCAATTGCAGTATAGAAGTATGTTGCTTGTAAAATGAATCTTTTAATCACTGTGATCAATAATTAGATTACTCCTTGAGAAACACCGGTGCAGGAGGTTTTCTGAGCTCATGGAATATCACTGGTCAACTTCTTGGGAATTGAGGATTTTGCCCAATCTGAATCACAGAAGGTGGGACAAAGATGCAAAATTGGCAATTCTTTTCTTTTCTTTTTTCAGACCACAACACTTCATTGCAGTCCTAATATAGAAGCCCTAGAATTGAATTTCTGAGTCAGATCTCCCCATTCTCAGGATGCATTATCCACATGAACCTTGAACGCGAACAAGCTGTAGATGCAACGTTTGCCTGTCAATTCCTACTGTACATCCTGTCAATTTCCTTTAAATTTTTTGACTTCTCTTGGCAAGTAAAGCATTTTCTCTCTTCCCCAAGGCCAGACTATGAAAAATGTTGTTGCTTTATGTGGAAGAGTGTATGCAGAGTAATTGTAGCTGGCCAAGTTGTTTTGCACAAGATGCTTCCTTTTTCCTGGGAGTAAATATGTAATAAAGCACATGACTCACAATCTACTGCTCTATCAAGGACAGCTAAAACCAGCTTTCTGAAATAATCACTTCCCTCTGCCTAATGGCAGAGCTGGAGGTAGAATTGCTTGGTCATTGTGCGATGAATGCAGGTTGCCATCTAAGCAACATTATTCACAGAAAAGATACCAAGATTTGCTGGGAAAAAATGTTTTCTATCCATTTCTATGGTTCTACGAATTGCACACAGAAAACTCTGCACGGGAAGCTCTCACAGTATCTTTCACTTTAACAAGATGGAACATCTCTATCTAGTCATTTTATTTCTGGGACTACTTTAGCAATCATGGCTTCTTTAATTCAGCCATTGGGCTATCGTAATATGAATTCAAAACCCCATGGAAGTCAATGAGTCCATTTTTAACCTCTTTTAAGATGAGCCATAGGTTGTATAAAGATACACAAAGAGAAATTGTGGGTCTATAAGAAAAACGAAGCCATCCTTAATATATAGTCCTTGATTAAGGTATTTCCAGACCAGCATGTGAAAGAGTCCTATCTGAAACTCTGAAGCCATGTTTTGCCATGAGTCTATTAAGACAGTAATGACTTAGTTGGGCCAGTACAAAGAAATTTCACACTTCTGGGGATTATTGTTAGGTCTGCTATTTGAATATAGCCAGCCTGCCTCTGTTATTTGGTTTCAGCAGCAGATGGCAGCATCCAGGACACCTTAGCAGCTGATCTAAAACAAATGGTGAGCAGGAGAGCATGGCTCTCTTAGTTCTTCGACAGGAAGCCATCAGGAAATCTAAACTAGTCTGAGAAGCCAACCAGATTCTTGAAGAAGGCAATGGGAAACCATTTCCATGTTGTTACCAAGAAAATAATTATGGACATATCTATGTCGTCTTCAGAACTTGAGCCCATCTCAAGTAACCTTTAAAATATATCTGAAGATGCCCAGTGTTGAGGTAAGAATTGGTGTATTGAGGAAACATTCCCTCCAACATATGAAATGTGGGATTAAGTAATCGCCTATAAAAATCTCTCTTGGAAGATCCTCTCTCCTCCCCCTCCCCCCATTCTAATGCATATCATTTCTGGACCAAGCTATCTGCAGGGTTTTTCATAGTGGCATCTGGCAGCATCTCTTCACCCATGTTAAAGAATATTTGGGCTATTTACCTCCTACTGGTGTTGCCATGATGACCTGAGCAAATGTCTTACCCATTGTACAAAATAGACACAAAGGTTTTTGCTATTTGGACACGGCGGTTCCTTCATGTCTCTAGGCCAGCCTTTATCTGCTTGAACATTCTTATTGTTTTGGACTACAAATCCCATCAACTCAGTGAATTAAAGACACAAATGTAACTGGGAGAAACATACGTTCTATTCTGTGCATCTCCAGAACACAAAATCAGACTTCAGTGAGCTACAAACCTGGCTGGACAGACCAGCATTGACTCCGAGTTAGGAGGATCTTCTAAAGCAGTGGTCCCCAACCTTGCTGGCACCAGGGACCGGTTTTGTGGAAGACAATTTTTCCATGGACCAGGGTGGGGGGGGGATGGTTTCCTGTGCAATCTGGACCGGACGCATGCGCAGATAAAGCTTCGCTCGCTCACCCGCTGCTTGTGCGGCCCGGTTCCCAACAGGCTGCGGACCGGTACAGGTCCAGGGCCCAGAGATTGGGGACCTCTGTTCTACAGAACTTCTCCAATAGAAGGTTGGGCAAATACGCACAAGAAACGGGATCTATTTGTCGCCAACGGTTAGGCAAGGATGGTCTTTAGGGTCGTTAGGATTCAGAACTTTGTATAGTTCTCTCCTAAAGGGACTTACGGTAGAAAGGAGCTCCGGGACCCCATCGGACATCGGACCTGGATATCTCCGAGACCGCCTTCTGCTGCAGGTTGCCTCCCATCGGCCGGTACGCTCCCACAGAGTGGGTCTCCTCAGGGTGCCGTCAGCCAGACAGTGCCGGCTGGTGACCCCCAGGGGGAGGGCCTTCTCGGTGGGAGCCCCCACCCTCTGGAACAAACTACCCCCAGAGATCCAGGTGATCCCGGATCTCCCCTCCTTCCGCCGCGCCCTAAAGACATGGCTTTTTCAACAAGCGGGTCTGGCCTAGGGAATTTTAGCGGGGTTTTTTAAGGGCAATTTTAAGGGTAATTTTAATGATTGGCCTTCTTAAATATTTCCTATTAATTCGGTTTTAATGGATATTTATTGTACTGTGGTTTTATAAGGCTGTTAGCCGCCCTGAGTCCGGTGAGGAGAAGGGCGGGGTACAAATTAAATTATTATTATTATTAAGGCAGAAGTCCAAAGGACCTCCAACCACATGAGGGATAGATTTGATCCTGTCATGCTTTCTCTTTCAGCATCTTTGTCTAGCAATTGCTTATCACACAGCTCTGGACCCTGCATCAGGTGGGTGGGGCTTTCTCCTAGCTCAGCTTGCAGCTCAGAGCTCCCACCTCTCCTTAGCTAGAAAGAAAGGGTGTGGGGGGGAGGAGACGGGGGGGGGGGTGCTGGCTCTGGGTCTCTTGGTTTTTCCTCTGGGCGGATCGTCTTTTTAAAACCTGCCCGGTCAGCCTCAGCCACGTTCAAGCTTTGGATCTGGGTGGGTGGGAAGCCCCTTCAGCCCACCTCGCCGGCCTCCGACTCACCTTGTCGTTTAGGTTCTGCAAAGCCTCCTTGCCGGTGCTTCTCCGGATCTCCACCTTCCTGGCCGGCCACGAGGAGGAGGAAGAGGAGGAGGAGGAGGAGACGGCCGGAGCGTCGGGTCCGAGGTGAGCCACGTCCCGCTGCTTGGCCACGATCTTGCCGCCGGTGGGCGAGCCGCGTCCGCTGGAGAGGGAGTCGAAATCGATGGTCTTGTTCTCCAGGGAGCCTTCCACCGGGCAGAACATGCCGCAGAATTTCTGCCGGGGCTTGGGGCTGCCGGAGCCCAGGTTTTTGAAGAAGGCGGGCACTTCCTCCTCCTCCTCGCCGCCGCCGCTGCCGCCGCCCCCGGGCTTGGCCGCTTGCCTCTTCTCGGCCATGGCTCGCCCCGGAGGCACAGTCTCGCCTCGCCCGGCTCGCTTTGGTCCTCTGCTGGCAACGGGAGGAGACGGAAAGCGTTGGAGAGGGGAGGCCAGCCGGCAGCCTCGAGCGACTAGCGGCTCTCCGGCCCTGGCTAGAAGCGGGGGAGTGGGAAATGGGTGGGAGATGGGTGGGAGGGTGGGTGGGCAGAAGCGAGCCTTTTGTATTGCCTCTCCCCGCCTTCCTGGATCCCAGGCAGGGCAGGTTGAAAGTGTGTGTGGGGGGGGAGAGGGAGCCCGGCTCCTTCGGAGACGCGAAGTTGGGGAGGCTGAGCGCAGAGAAAGGCGCGGAGGGGCGGGCGAAGGTGATGGGGCAGCGCAGCGCAGCGCAGCCGGCGGGAGGGAGGGAGGGAGGGCTGGGTTCAAGTTCCCAGCAGCCGGATGAGGAGGAAGAGGCGGGGGAGGGCAGTGGGCAGGAAAGGAGCGAAGGGCGAGGGAGGGGAAGGAGGGAGGAAGGAAGGGAGGGAGGGAAAGGGTTGAGAAAGCCCCACTCACTCTGCAGCAGAAATGAAGGGTTGATCCGGAAATGAGGCGACGGTCGGAACTGGCGAATTGGACTGGACCAGGGGAAGCCCCGGCGCGCTGCAGCTCCTACAAGTGGTAGGGGAAGAGGAGAGGGGCGGGGGGGGGGCCGTGGAGGTGTCGCAGAAGCTGATGCACTCCCTCCCTCCCTCCCCCACCACACACACACACACACACACACCCCTTTCCTGGGAGGCAGACGTCTTCCCTCATTCAGCCACACCCAACTCATGGAAAAGCGGGCGTGGGAATCCTCGGAGCCCACGCCCCTCTCTGTTGGGAGAAGCCTTTTTTTCCAGGAACGGGTGGAAGAGAGACCCAATTTGGGCACAGGGATCGGTGCCGGAGGGAGGGGTGGAAGTACCGAGTCAAAAAGACGGGGTGCCACTGCAGTGACATTAGATATTCCTTCCCCCACCCCTTGCTGCTGGCCCTGGGAAGAAAAAAATCACTGACAAAGCAAGGGAAGAGAATTTCTTGGCTAGCGCCGGGGGGGGGCGGGGAGGGAGGGAAAGTCAATTTTCAGAACACAAAGATTTGACCTTGACAAGGCTGTCAAGTGGGTCTCTTTTGTGTGCTAGATACATCAGCTGCCGGAGGGTACATTGAACGGGCATGTCTTCCTATGGTTGTTTTGCTCTACGGTGTATTCTTCATTCCTGCCTTCCCCAACTAGGTTCCCTTTAGATAGGTTGGGAGTGATTCCTGCTATTCCACCACCCAACACGATCCGTCAAACTTGCCTGAAAACTCCAAGCCAAGGAAGGCAAATCTATTTTTCTAGACAGCTCTTTAAAGTCTTGGGGGATGCATTATTTCCACCCCAGCTGCTACCTAAAATCCTTCACCCCGCCCCTAAATGCAGTATTGCTGGTGTGCGGAGCACATGCTCCGTAATACTGAATTTTGTTTTAACAGTGGGATTAACGGCCGACACCAGGACTTCAAAATCATGTTCCCTCTCTGTCTTGTAGCCTTTCCCCTCCTTTTATCTTCCTTGAGGATGAACTCTGCAGAATTCAAAAGCTTGAACGCGAGTTTGTGACATTTGAACGGATCCGAAAAAATGATATTCCTACAAGAAGGATTTTAATCCCTTCTTCTGTATGCAGAACAGGGCTGCATTTCCATATTGAAGACTGGGAATAACACCGCCCCAGCCCTGCACTCATTTGTGAATAGAGCCTTATTCAAACGTTGCCCTAAACACCCTAGCTATTGGTGGGCAAGTCGATCCTTTAGTTGAACGAGAGAACTCTTCCTATTTGGGGCCGTCACTGTCGCTGTCCCTTCAGCACCACGCGGAAAGGGAAAACGCTTCTTTCGGAAGTGAGCACAGATTTTTTATTATTTTTATTATTTGTATTCCGCCTTTGCAAGTAACACAAGGCGGTGAACATATCCAACACACCTTCCTCCGCCTCTTTTCCTCACAACAGCTAATTGTGAAGCGAGTTGGGTGAGGGACAAAGTGACTGTACCAAACTCAACCAATTGGCTTTCATAACTAAGGCAGGACTAGAACTCCGTTTCTAGCTTGGTGCCTTAACCACTAGCGGCTAGCTAGCCCAATCTGGCTCTTGTTTAACTATGAAAAGTTAGCTAACCATAGTTATGTCCATGGTTATCTTAGCAAATACACACAATGAGAGAGAGAATCGATCATCCATTTTCTCTGCAGGAAGAGGTCATTTCAACATCATTTATCTCCATTAATTTTCTATTATTGACTAGGAGATTTAGAATTTTCCTATATTACAATTCCAATTAATGAACCTTTGCAGAGTGCAATAAATATGAATATATACTTAAATAGGTCTGTAGACATAGATTTTTTGAAATCCCCAAGATAAGTTGGCTTAAAGCTCTAGACACGCCCTTCACATAAGGTAACTCAGAATGCTGCTCAGATCTATTTTTACTTTTAACCTACATTGTGTTATCCAAATGGATTTCTCCAAGCCACTTATTGCTATGTATTATTCATTATTTGAGATTCATGAATTTAAATTTTCAGTCTGCCTATCCCCATCACTTTCTCAGCCCCATCATCCACAATATAGCAAAATCTTGCTTTTATAATAGGGGACAATGTATATATCACAATAACTGGAGACACAGGACAAAAAAACTTCCTATTTTAAGAGAAAAGTGACTTTTGAAAAAAAATATTTTGAGTTGGGGTATGTTCATGCATGTGCTTTGGGGATTAATGAAGAGGAATGCATGTGGGGGTGAAAGTTGTTTACCCTTTTTTTTCCCACCCTTCAAAAAAAATAAAACCATGGTCTAATGGAGAGTTCCTGTTGGTTCAGCTGTTTTGGGAAGACGGAGGGCAGCATATGGTCTACCAGATACACAAAAGTCTGCATTATTGAAAGCTTATAAATATTAATAGCACTGCTCTGGATAAGTAGTGAGAGGAAGCCGCCAATGGAGATTTCAAAAGAAAAGTGTTGAAAATGACACTTTTTGCAGAGTACAAAATAATTTTCATAGATCACCAGAGACGAAGCTTGGCTAGAAGCAGTGATGCCAAGGATACTCTACACCAGGGGTAAGCAACCTTGGCTCAGGAATTATGGGAGTTGAAGTCCACGAGTCATAAAAGAGCCAAGGTTGCCTACGCCTGCTCTACACCCAATCAAACATAAGGGTTGGGAAAAGCAGATTGTAATTTGCATCATCAAAAGTTAATTCAAAAATGGAACGTTCACAGTCAAAGGGATTCACAAAAGAGACATAAAGTGGTCTTACTCCAGAAGTCGATAGAAAATCAACCAATATTAATTGCAACAAAAAGGAGCAAAAAGGAAAGCAAAATGCAGTTCTAAAAAATTAAGAAATAATATCTAGAAGTGTATCAAGTACTCACAGTTCAAAGTGTCAGGGCAGAAATTCACACAGGCTCACAAGCAACAAATATGGCTTCAAAAAACAAGCTGCTTTCAAACAGAGATCTTTATACTATAGGCTGTAGCTACTCCACTATTACTCCACGGGTTCTCTTTAAGTCTGATGTGACTGCAAGTCATCTGAGGTATCAAACAACTCTTAAGTAGATCTTTATTCTATAAGGCTCTTTCCCTTATATCCAAATATTTTGGTTCCTTTTTCAACTCAGCTATGCCATCAGTCATGTCCAGTGGATGGCTCTACTGGTGAGACTAAGTATCTTCAAAATAACAATTGAACCCCATCTTCTTTAGTTTTATCTCCCTTGAGGCAAAGTGCTATTTAACCCAATGAGTAGAAAAGGTGCACCAAATGCATCTGGTTTGTCACATTTTGAATCAAACAACGTAATGCATGCTGCAGGGCAAATCTCTATTAAGTCCACAGTCTCCTATTTTGAATTATATTATGAAAAATAAAGAGGAATGCGTACAGATAGAAATAACTTTTCTAATTGTTTGCTGTTTATCTTTTTATGGGTGACACTTTGTTTAAATGTGGCATGCAAAAAATTGGGTGGTGGTGTTGATTATCTTGACATTTTTTTTACCATATTCTATAGATAATCTTGGATAGATGGATGAAAATAACCAAGCTATCTACCCATCCAATATATCTATTTATAACCACATTAGTGGGGTGACATGGTCATAGAATTTACAGTTTTAAAATGCATTGTTCAACTCCTCTGTATTCACCAGCATGATGGCAAACAGAACATAGTCAGATCTACAACACAGTATATTTCCTATATTATATGCGGTTTTCCGTTTCATCTTCTTCTGTTTTTTCTTCCTTCCTTTCTTCCTTCAATGCAACTTCATAAATGTTCAGTGAACATTTCTGCCTGGGCAACTTCCAAACGCTACCATTGTTATGGACTTGACAAATGCTTCAACTCCATTTGGTTAGGTAATGGATCCTAGACGTTTCTATCCAGGTCAACTTCCTTAATCTCTACATTTGTGAAACTGTTCCCCTCAAAAAAAAAATTCTTCAACCAGCACTTCAAAGAAACCTATAAATGCCTTCATCTTGTGTATGGAAAAGGCTATTAGATTTGGCACTTGGATAGCATGCTCACTGTTCCACTGGATTTTCGACTGGACTTTTCAATGCTCAGTTGATGCTATTCCGTAACAGAGCAAATGAATATACATAGCGTTACTTTGTATTATTGTGCTACCCTACTGATTATAATTACGTTTATGAAAGGAGCTGTTTTGAAACATCTTTATTTACTGCATCTGACTGATACGAGGGTGAGCTATTTGTTCCTTTGAAATGCTTTATGTGCCTGAATCATTTTAGCAGGATTTGAGAGTGAATAGCTCAATACAAAATTTGCTTCAATTAATAATGGGTGTTTTTGTAACTCATTTATTACTTCATTCCTGTCAGTTTTACGGAATGGGGAAAAACAGCGCACAGCGATTGCGTCTCTGGGAAAGAAGCTAGTTCCCTCAAACTGAGATCCCTCTTGCTTTAACAAGATTTATAAGGAGAAAATAGGACAAGAACATAGGAGCCTTAATCAATCACCATTGATCCAATAATCTATGTCAGCGATGGCGAACCTTTTAGAGACCGAGTGCCCAAACTGCAACCCAAAACCCACTTATGCATCGTCGGGTGCCGGGTGGTGTGGCCCATTGGGTGGGCGTGGCTGCAGTGGTAACAGCAGACTGGGTGGGACTGAAAAGTTCAATCAATTCCAACTTTGCAAGATCTTTTTTTTTCCCCGCGAGAAGTTGAAATTGACTGAGTGAACCTTTTTTTTTTGTACATGGCGGCGGAGGCCTAAAGCGAAAAGGTTTTATAAAACTCAGCTGAAGGCCTAGGACTGGGGCGACGGCGCGCGTGCCCACAGAGAGGGCTCTGAGTGCCGCCTCTGGCACCCGTGCCATAGGTTCGCCACCACTGGTCTATGTTATATTAAAGCTGAGGTCAGCAAAATTAATTTCTTTATCTCCGGGAAAAGCCATGAACAACCCCCATTCATATTTGTAGCTGGTTGTCTGCAGCTTTTTCAAACCATTCCTCTCTCTCCAAATTGTGACATGCAAGCTGAACAAGCCTGGAGCACGAGTTCCTGCACAATCTCTTTCCTCAAAGAACTGTTGTCTGAATGACCGGAAAGAAAAAAATCCCCCCTCAGGAAGTTTCATGGAATAGGGATTGCATGCAGGGGGCATCGGACCTGGATATCTCCGAGACCGTCTTCTGCCGCAGATTGCCTCCCATCGACCGGCACGCTCCCACAGAGCGGGCCTCCTCAGGGTGCCGTCGGCCAAACAGTGTCGGCTGGCGACCCCCAGGGGGAGGGCCTTCTCTGTGGGAGCCCCCACCCTGTGGAACGAACTCCCCCCAGAGATCCGGATTATTCCGGATCTCCCCTCCTTCCGCCGTGCCCTCAAGACATGGCTTTTCCATCAAGCGGGATTGGCCTAGGGGGGGGGGTTTATAGGGATTTTAATAGGGATTTTATAATTTTTCTAATAACAGGTTTATCTAATATATATTTTAATTTGGTTTTTAGATATTTATTGTATAGCTCTGTTTTTACTTACCTGTAAGCCGCCCTGAGTCCCTCAGGAGAAGGGCGGGGTATAAATTAAAGTATTATTATTATTATTATTATAGAGACACCCCTGCCATTCACAGGAAACAAAAAAAAAACTCAGGAAGTTGCTATAGCAATTTTTCCAAGGAGAAGCCTCAAGGAGTTTGCAGTGTTATTTTAATAAAGGAATCCTTATCATATTTCTGAGTCTATCTAAAAATAATTCCTGTTGCGTTTCATTGGGGTTCTTCCAAGGCATAAAATCACACCCTGAATGTGTTAAACGGTTCCTGGCTTTTAATTCTTAATAGAGAATTAAACCCTGCTGGAAAAATCCAGATGTGCAATGCAATTTACAATGAGATGCTAAAAGCGTAAATCTGCATTTAGACATATTGCTGTAGTTTGAAGGGCAGGCTTGACCAATTATATTAGGTAATAAATAAATGAATCATGGATGCACCAAATTATTGTGCATATCTGGGGGGTGGGGGGAAATCCGATCTAGATGGATTAGTTAGCACTGAGAAGAACTATACCAGGGTGCATGTTGGGTTGGGATGGGTGACACTGGGTGAATTTTGGAGGTATTTTTTTAATATGTATTAAGTCATCCAAAATTACTCCAGCGGTGAGATAGGCAGCATATAAATTTAATAAATAAGTAAATAAATAAAAAAATTGTGTTAAATTCATTTGTAATCACATTTACATTTATTCTGAAACCTCAGTATAGCATGAATATTTAGGTTTTGACAGTTGCATTGCAGGGCCTTCAGACTCTAAAGAGAAAATATCATGGTTTAGAGTCACCTCTAGCTATTTTCCTGTCACTAGCTCTTCAATCAGGCCCACCAGTGGTCTGTCCTCTTCTTTTCCAGGGCAACTGAAACAGCTGAGCTGAGAAAAAGCACAAGATTTAGGCATTTTGATGCTGGCATTGTGAGTTGAGGGTCTTGAAAGAAATATAGAAAAGAGAAAGGAAGGTTTAAACAGTCATATGTAGGTCCATCTTCACAACAGGCTAGGAAAAAAAATATACTCTCAAATCAGAAATGTACTGTACTTTACAAGTAATTATACATTAAGTATCTGAAAACTTTTCATCTTTTTTATTTTCCCTTTCCACCTTCCCACCTCTCCATGCCAACTAGGTAAAATATGATTTTTGTTCCTTATAGCTGTGTTCCACAAGATTCTTTAAAGTAGTCCTCTCCTGGGTTAATATTACTAAAAAGTCTAAACTGATTTACGAGGGAATTTTTTAAAACAAAAACAAAAAGACCTAACTTACCTTGGTTGCAAAACTCCAGGTGATCCTTAGGTGGCAGAAAAGACAAAAAAATAGTGGAGAAGCTTGGTGTACTGATTTAAGGTGCTGTACTAGAACTCCCAGTGGCTGGGTAGAGCCACTGGGAGTCCTAGTCCTACCTTAAGCATGAAAGCCAGCTGGGTGATTTTGGGTCAGTCAAATGTCTAGGACAGGGGTAGGCAACCTTTCATGACTGGTGGACTTCAACTCCCAGAATTCCTGAGCCAGCATGGCTCAGCTTGGAAACCTCTCCATTTCTCCTCAGCATGACTGACTCAGGAATTCTGGGAGTTGAAGTCCAAGAGTCATAAAAGAGCCAAGGTTGCTTACCCCTGGTCTAAGAGATTCTTAGTCATCCAGGTACGGTTGTCCCAAAGGTGCTTTTTCAGGAGGCAACTGGACTTTTTCTTTGAAGACGTTTTGCTTCTCATCCAAAAAGCTTCTTCAGCTCTCACTAGATGGTGGGGAGTGGAAGGAATTTTATTTGGGTCAGTCACTTTCTCTGAGGCCAACAGCCTCCCCCCCCGCCCCGCCCCGCAGGGTTATTGTTGTGGGGAAAACAGGAGGAGGAAGGTGTGTTGGATATGTTGCTGCTTGAGTTATTTGTAAAAATAATAAAGGCGGCATACAAATTAAATAAATACAATGAAACTGTGGGGAAACCATTATGTACATTGCCTTCGGTTGTACAAAATAAAGGCAGGATATAATAATTTTATTTTTAAAATTAAGCTTTCTTCGAGTGTTCTCCACATCTCTCCATATAGTATCCCCTTTCTGAGAAGGCTTTCCAGCAATATTTATCTCAAAAAAACATATTTTCAATTGGCACTTGATGATGTGGCCTGAAATTGGGCCGTGCACGGTGTGTTATATCCACACCCCTTGCAGAATAATAAAATAAAAATCAGACAATAGCTTATTCAGAGATCCTATGCAAGGACCCCAGACTCATTTTGTGTGATCTGCATTATAACATTTCTCTCTTCCATTTATCATCTTTAGGCGCTTCTCTGGAGAAGGGGCATGCAGACAGGAGCAGGAAACTAACCCATCCAATCAAATATTTGTCAAAATTGACAAGCACAAGCTAATAAGCAAGGAGACCCCCCCCTTTTTTTAGCGGAGTCTCAGAAATAGAAGGGAAATTCTGAATGAGCTTGCAAGGGTGAGCAAGATGGATGCAGCCATTTCTAATCTTTTGTTCAACAGTTTGCTAAAAGGGCCAGACTTGTGTCCTTGTTCAAGGGTGGAACTGCCAGCTCCTTTTCTGGTCTTTGTTTTTTTTTCCACAATGCCCCTTCTAACGAAACCGCAAGACAGTTTTCTACACAAAATGGAGGGGGCAGGTGGGTGTTGTCGGTGCAGTAAGCAATTATTTCAAGGAAAGCCCAGTTGCCTTGGTTACCAGTCATCAAACCGAGGCCTTTGCGGTCTTGTCAAAATCAGAATTCCTTTTGTCCTCTTCTCCATGGTGAAGAAAGATTTCTGTGCCAGACAGAAAGCCGAGCGAAGACATGAATGCTTTCCAGACTTGGCTGTTTAGCCAAACTTGAGCATAATTTGTAAGGGCCAAAAAAAAAATGGATAAGTACACAACCGCGCTAAAATAAAGAGCACGTCTGCAGCAGGGTTGAGTTCTTATTGACAAGACAACTTCTGTAATAGTGAGAAAGAAACCTCTGCTTTATCTATTTATTTCCTGCCTTTAATATTTTTACAAATAATACACCCAACGTATCTTCCTTCTGTTTTCCCCACAGTGACAAACCTAAGGTGGGTTGGGCTGAAAGTGAATGCCTGGCTCAAAGTCACCCAGTCGCCTTTCATGCCTAGCAATGGAAATTCTGGTCCCAGTTGTGATTGTTAAGTCAAGGGCTACCTACATGGGTGATGCTGCTAGGCGCAGTCTTCTCCTTAAATGTTCCCTATTTGTTTTGCCTGGAGAGGCCAAATTTCGCTTCTGATGGACTACTAAGATGTGGTACAGAGTGAGCCTATCATCGTTGTCGTCAGCCATTTAGTTGTGTCCATTCAGTCGGTCACTCTATGGATCGGCACTCTCCATGCTCCTCTGCTCCAAACTGCCTCCTTCAGATCCATCATAGTTATCCCAGTGTCATCTTTTATAGTGTCCGGTCAGCAGGTACTATATCGTGTCCAGCCAGTAAAGCTATCACTGACTAAATAACTGAAGGTATATTAAGAACGATCGTTGGTCTGGTTCATGATGCTGAAGGCAAAAATAAATCGCACAACTGACTTTTTATTCTGTCCTGTAATTTTTAAACTTGTGTTTAGGATTCCACAAATGACTTTTGGCTTGCTGTTTAAGACAAACTGGTAAATAAATATCACGCATTCGGTTTAAGTATAGGAGTGAAAATAATAAATGAGTAGAACGACTTGCCTCCAGATGTTGTGGATGCTCCAACGCCGGAGGTTTTTAAGAAGAGATTGGACAACCATTTGTCGGAAATGGTATAGGTTTCCTGCTTGAGCAGTGGGTTGGACTAGAAGACCTTCAAGGTCCCTTCCAACTTCGTTATTCTGTTAGTACATCAAGTATTATACTTCCACTACAGATCTAGTATGAACTAGGAAACAGGGAGTGGCCCAAAACCATTGCGATCTTCCTGGGTCTGAGGATAGAAATGAACCAGGTTTTCCTCCTAGAAATGCAAGTTTAATCTCTACACTGCAGTAAGAAACGGGAAGGGCAGCTTCCCATTTCTGGCATCTATTCTTGAAATAGCTCTGGATTTGTTTTTTTTGAGATGTCTCCTTAAAAAGACATTCTCATAACAGCTTCTGCGTTTTCTCCCACACACAGAGAAAAATAATTTTTCCTTCTTGCTGTTCCTATTAAATCATAAATAATGATTTTAAACCACAGAATTAAGATGCACACAACACATGAAGCCACGAAACTACACTGTGACCCAGCCCAACACGTGCACCCAATTCCAAGAGTTATTACCGAATCTGTTTAGAGCTTGGGAGGGATTCTTTAATTTAACAAAAAAAACCTAAGTAAGTCACCCCCTGAATCAAAACAAAATGCAGGATCACAGGGACTCAGTCCCAGTAAATCTGTAGAGATGAACACGCAGAGGTTCCTTTGTTCAAGATAGAAGAAGCTCTAAAATTAAGCTGGCTTCAGACTCACATCAGTTCAGGGCAGGATGACTAGACTTTCCAAACTGAGATGATTCCTTGATGTGGACACTGCAACAGTCCAGAATGAAATGAGGACTTGAGAAGGAGTGGTGCCACTTCACACAAGGCTATTATTCAATTTCTCACCCAGCACTAAGAGCGTGGGAATTTCTCTTTATAGTTTTGATTCATGAGAGCGGGTGTTAAAATACTCTTTGGAACTTGAGAAGCCCCGTGCTCTCCCAAAGAAGCATGAATTATTCCATTACCTAGCTTTCTCATCTCACAGTATGTGCCCCAAAGGACCATCATTAAGGCTCTTGGCTTGCTGCCCTCCTGCATTAAATATTAGGTAGGGGTATGTGGCCTAGCCACTATGTTTTCATTGTTCACCATAGGTCAAAGCACACTGCCAGTAATTACCCTCCCTTAAGAACACCATAGACATCTTGACTTAAACGAAGGAGCCATTGCATTGTAATCTATCTATCTATCTATCTATCTATCTATCTATCTATCTATCTATCTATCTATCTATCTATCTACCTACCTACCTACCTACCTACCTACCTACCTACCTCTCTCTCTCTCTCTTTCTCCCGTCTTTTCCAAAATATCTTTTTTCTTTATAATATTTAGGAGACATCCATTTTGAGAAACTATCAAAAGTAGTTTTAGAAAATATTAGAAGGATGCTTTTCTTAAACTGAGGGTTTTTCTTAGGCTATTAGGTGTATCAGCTGCATCCTTAGAGCCTGATTTGGTCCAGATATTTGAATATTCAGTTTTTGAGATGGAAATCATCGAAGGAGGAAGCCTCCATCTGTGTCTCTGAAAACAATCAATGCCCCGCCCAAAACCTCTGCGTTTTCCTCGGTTATTCGCTTTCAGTTTGATGAAGTAGAATTTGCTTTAAAAAACCCCCAAAAACAATTAGGTGAAATTTTCAGGAATGGAAACACAGATATATGCCCTTTCAGAGGCCTGCATTGTCCTTTCCTTTCTTAGATTCAGTAATTATCCCAATTAATTACCCAATAATTAGTTATCCAAATTATATTATTTGGGATGATTCCTTATCTCAAAACATTTTAGCCAAGTTTATCCAATTCATCATTATAGTGGCAGCAAGAAGCAATTCCTGTATTTTGCTTTTTTTTCTTTGAGTCTTGTTATTTTGACTACATCTGAGAGATCAGATGTGCTCCAATGTTTAGACATCTCTGGATGTCAAATCATGTTTCAATGAATCCTACCTGAAGCTCACACAACTATATGTTTTTTTAAAAAATAACTGCATTTTCATTTTTTGTTCTGATTTAGATACAAGGACACCAAAGAGTCTATTTAAACAGCATACATGTGTTTATCCCATGCCATGCAGCCATTCTGCCTTCCCTTGCTTTAATACAACCCCAACAAGACACATAGACTAATTAATTAAAATTAATTAAGAAGTTAGAACAGCTAACGAAGTTTCAGGATGATGGAAAGGATCTCCAAGAACATGGAGCATGTGTTGACAATGAAGAATTCTTTGTAAAATTCTATTAACCAATGCACAATTGCATTTGTCCAAAGGTTTTGTCCAGAATTTCCTGTAATTCCAAGATTCTCCAGAGCTTCCTGTAATTGTAAGATTCTCAGCTTTTCAAAACCTTGTGTTCCAACTATCTATTAGTAGCCCTGTTGCATTTAGTAAGTCATGCAATTTGCCACAGAATTCCTCAGTGTCTTCCATCATCATGTTTGTGGCTTAGAGCAGACTAGCATAACATCAATATTACTTCAATAGCCACTAATTCTCATAGATATGATCCTGTCACTTGTAGTCTATTTCACATGTAAACTGTAACTGCCTAACAAAGCCTATTTGCCCCTGCCTTTTCTACATCCCTATTTCATGTCAAATCCTACATCACTGTAATCATTCTATGTAAGCTGCAACTTCCAAAATCTTATGCCTTTCAATAACATTTGTTAGCTGGAAAACATGCTGCCAGACTCCTGACTTTTTTTTTTTGTCATTTATTGGGTGATAACCAAGAACATACTTTGCAACATCACCATTCCAATTCTTTGCATGATCTCATGGCCCGAATATAATTTACAACAGCCCATTCTGGTTCTCCTGTATGTATCTATTCTCGAAACATTCAGTTTAGTAACGTAATTTCCCTTTTTAGCATTTTAGCTTTTCTTGGATTTGCTTCCAATTTCTAACCATATTGCCCTCATAAAATAAAGCACTCCTCTTTTAGGATTGGCAGGATCAGCGAATAATGTCCATACAATTTTAACTATTTTATCGACTCCAGAGCTGCCTATGGAGATTAATGCACTTCATCAGTAGCTTCACCTACTCTGAAGATGCCATCATCTAATATCCAAACTAATCTGTTGGCTACTAGACAGACTGGTTTGCCACTGTCACTTTCTGGATTTGATTCTGGGATTCCTGGTCCTAGATGGATTATTTTATCTCAAGCCACAACTCTCCTCACTCCTGTAATACATTTCATTCCTCCCCTTTCAATCTGAGCAGAAGTAACCTTGCCTGGAGTTCAAGCTGGCCATTTGCAATGGTTTCAAGTTCATTGTTGCTACTGTGAACTCCCATGCACCTAGGCACTTAACTTCTGATTAACAAGACCCAAATATAAGTCTCAATCTAATTAGAATTAAGACTCTCAACAGATTCATACATACATTCATTCCTTCACATTGCAATTATCGGAAAAGAACTGGGTTTCCTACCATTAATCATTAAGGCAAGGTAGAACAGTTGGAAATTTACCTTAATAGAGTTAGGCTGCTCTGTTTCTTTCTAATCTTCCATGTGTGATGAAAGGAAGGAGTAAAAAAGCTGGTTTCCAATGCACAGGCCTCATATTCATGTGAATGAATGTAAAAATTGTAAACCTATGAGCCAATTCTGGCGGCAAAAAACATTATCATCATCATCATCAATTCTAACGTTCTTAAACAAAGGATGGAATGTAAATTACATTGCAAAGAACATGTATGTGTGTGTATATATATACACACACATACATACAAACATACACATACATCCAGAGTTCCATCCTAAGCAGGAAATAAATCCAGAAGCAGATGTTCAATAGGGCTGTACTATTTTGGGGGACTGAGACTGAAGAACTGAAAATGCTTCCAGATCAGAGCTTTGTAAGAGCAGCTGGGCGATCAAACCAGGAATCCCGCTGCAGCATAACCATATTTCAGTCTGAATATTACTCCTATTGGGTTCTGGCGAGCCCTTTAAGTGGTCCCTGGTCTCAGCAAAGCAGTCTCTCTGGCGCTCAGACAGGAGCAGACGGATTCACCCAAGCATCAAAGCCCTTGCTTCTCTTTCAACAGCAGCCCAGCTTTGAAATATCTGGAGAATAAGCCAGGCCTGCATGCATCAATCAGGCCACCGAT
>NW_015388278.1:234252-282994 GCF_001527695.2 Protobothrops mucrosquamatus
AGATCACGTGAAGTGTTAATACCACTTTACAATGCCTTGGTAAGGCCACACTTGGAATACTGCATCCAGTTTTGGTCACCACGATGTAAAAAAGATGTTGAGACTCTAGAAAGAGTACAGAGAAGAGCAACAAAGATGATTAGGGGACTGGAGGCTAAAGCATATAAGGAAAGGCTGCTGGAATTGGGTATGTCTAGTTTAATAAAGAGAAGGACGAGGGGGGACATGATAGCAGTGTTCCAATATCTCAGGGGCTGCCCCAAAGAAGAGGGAGTCAAGCTATTCTCCAAAGCGCTTGAAGGCAGGACAAGAAGCAACGGGTGGAAACTAACCAAAGAGAGAAGCAACCTAGAACTAAGGAGAAACTTCCTGGCAGTTAGAACAATTAACCAGTGGAACAACCTGCCTCCAGAAGTGGTGAATGCTCCAATACTGGAAGTTTTTAAGAAGAGACTGGACAGCCATTTGTCTGAAATGGTATAGGGTTTCCTGCCTGAGCAGGGGGTTGGACTAGATGACCTCCAAGGTCCCTTCCAACTTTATATTATTATTATTAATAATAATAATTAGTAATAATAATAATAATAATAATAATAATTATGTATGTCACCAAATTAATTCTAAAGTGCCTATCTTAATCTCCCAGTTATGCAAGGAACGAAAGTTTAATTCATTTATTCTTTTCGGTTTGCAATTCCGGTAGTCCTCAACTAACCACCATTTGTTTAGTGACCGTTTGAAGTTACAAAGGCATTGAAAAAAAAGTGACTTATGACTGGTCCTTACAATTCTGCAGCATCCCCATAGACACCTGATCAAAATTGGGGCACTTGGAAATAGGCACGAATTTAGAATGGATTCAGCATCCCAGAGTCACGTGATCACCATTTGCAACCTTCCAGCCAGCTTTGGACATGCAGCCAATGGGGACAGCTGGATTCACTTAATGACATAATTCACAATTGTGGGGGGGAAGCCATAAAATGGGTGTGACTCCCTTAACTATCTTGTTTAGCAACAGAAATTCTGGACCCAGTTGTGACCTTGAGTCAAGGACTACCTGTACCTAATTTGTTTTTCCATTATTCATTTGTTTGACTCATATTTCTTTTGTTCATCCATTGATTCATTCTTTGTGGAATTTTTAAAATAAACTTGCTTTTAAATTTGGGCAGTTATATTTTAATTCAGCTTTGAAGAACGTATTTGGGGCATTTGAATAACGATGATACAGCCAAACCTGATGTGAATCATTTCACATTCAGAAGGCTTGAAAACATCCAATTGGATGATGGTAAAATATTAGAACTAAAGAAGCTTCCAAAATATTTAAGGAAAAAAACCAAGAAAGTCCAGCTGCCTTTTGGAAAAGTACCCTTGGGATAACCGTGACATGGATAATTGCAGTGGTGGGATTCAAATATGGGAACAACCGGTTCTCTGTGTGGATGCTGCTTCCGGAAGTCCATTCTGGGGCTGGGCAACAAAAAATTAGCTACCGGTTCTGCCAAACTGGTGCAAACTGGCTGAATCCCACCACTGGATGATTGAGAATTTCCATGGACATGAGGTAAAATACTAGTTTATGTAAGCTTGTTTTTCTTCAAGGAGCAATAAACCTGTATTTGCAGTTACATGGGATATTTAACAACCAATTTCAAGTCTTTACAGGTTTGTGGTATGTGTCTGTAACTGCACAGAATTCACACTTGTTACAAAAATCTTAATAGTGTTCTTTTTAAAAAAATAGTTAGTATATCAGTACATTTAAACATGATCCTTATGATGGCATCCTGGCAAGGTGTCAGGACAGCCACAGAAATCTATCGTCTAAACATTGTGTAAAACACTGACAAGAAGCAACCAGCAAATTCAGTTTTGTGACAGCTTTAATGGCACAAAATTTTATAGCTACACCTTATACATGTAAACTGTATATTATCATGTTACAAAGTGCTAACTAAAGATGAAGAATGCATAATCACTTTGGCTCATTTAACTCAATAACTTCAGCAATATGTCTTTCATTGTTGTTGCTTTTAAAAAAGTGATTTCTTAAGTTTTCGGTTCTCACTTCTTAAAAACAGTAAATAGTTGAATTTGTTTGCTTTGTTTAGTGTTGCAGTTCAGCCTGCTGCTTTTTTCTAATGTGCAAGCTTATGCATTTCTGCTTGGTCCTATGTACAAATGTCGCATCCCATATTTCATTCATTGTTTGAAAAATGAGGCCTGTGTTTCCCCTCAAACTGTAAACAAGTATAAAGCTACTTAATAATGTTTAACTTAAACAAAGCATTACAACTGATATCTCTTTCAAATTTTAACAAACTGGTCCATTTTGTAATATAAAAAGTTAGGATATTTCAAGCTTCTAATCAGTTAGTAATAAATACTGCTTTGGAACACTGCAGTGGCAACAAGCTCAACAGTGATCAAGTACATAAATGCCAATGATGTTTTTCCATCAGTTTTAATCTCACAGATGCCTAAGTAATATTGAAAGTACTGATTCACAAGCATACAGGCCTTCTAGCTGATCAAATAGCATCCTGCAGATCAGTTATAATGTATTTTGGACAGCTTCCCCCCCCCCACTTTTTAATAAACATGGTCCAAATTTCATACAGATGTTATGACCCAATTACAACAAAATGCAATAAAATAATTGGTTTTGAAAAGTGCTCTGGACTTCTACGCTTGGTTTTTAATTGTTGCTTTAAAGAATCCTTATTCTATTTAATCACCTCAAAATTATTCCAATATCCACACAGGAAATAAATACATAATTGCAAGTAATACAAGTGCTACGATTCAAAGCTGAAAAGGGCATAAAACCTTTCACAGGTTTTCAAGAATATGTGTAACTTAGTGGGTGGAAGGGGGAAGAGAGAAAAAGATTGAGATTTCCAGTAAATTATAGAAAAACCAGGCTGAAACAAAGGTATTTTAGGAATAGATATCATGAAAATCCTCTCCACTTCACACATTTCACCTATTTCAGCGGTGCTAGCTATCGTTCTTGCACTATTACGTTTTCAGAAGTCTATCATCTCTTTAAGATTTTGTATATGCTTTATTGTCAGTCTAATAATATCACAGAATCTACTGATTTCTGCCAGTTTTAAAATCGGCCACGCTTACCTCAATACGTAGCATGTGAAACCTTCTTCAAATTAAGCTTACTTGCTGATGGACATCCTCGACCGGCCCTTGTTGCTTTCTTGGCAACAAATATGGAACTGACCTATTGGTAGCCTCTTCTAGTTTTTATTGAGTCCCTAAGTCTAGTCTGCAATCTTTGCACTGCTTTGTGGTTTCCCCTCTAAATACACATCAGACCCAACTTTGCTTATCTTCCAAGCCCAAACCCAGTCATCCAGGTGCTACCTCCTGCTATGATTAACATGCAGAGCACATGCGTGAGCAGGAAAAAAAAATCTCAGCAGGTACCACAAACACATACACACACACATACACCCACACAAAAACAGCACCTGGATAACCTAGTCTGGCATAGAATACTAAATGGGCAAGGTTAGTACTTCTGTGTGAGGGAACTACAAAGAGCAGTTGAATAATGAGGAAGGCAAAAAACTTTGTGGAAGAAGACAATAGCAAGCCATTTCTATATTCAACCAAGCAAACTCCATGAAATACAGAGGTCAATTTGAAGGAAAGCTTTCAAAATGACACTATAAAGCTTAAACATCAAAATAAATCTATTTAGGAATATTAGTCTATATCAACTTTAAAAATTTGAATTAAGCTTCACAGTTGGGGAAAAAAGTGTATCTGAAGCAAAACAATGCAAAATATTCCCCTTAGTAAGATTTCTAAGCTATTACCAAAATCTTTTATGTTAATTATGACTGTAATGAAGATCTGAAACCAAAATCCTTAGGATTTCAGCAATTGCAAATGAGAGATTCAAACCATGAATATAGAAGAAATGGAACTCAAACACAGAAGACAGCTCAAAACATGGTGCCTTAAAAAAAAACAAAAAAACAGAACAGCAAGACTGTTCCCAAGTAAGATACAGGTATTTTACATGGAGTCTAAATACTTCAAAGCTACTTCAAGTCAAACTACTTTGAAAGGAAGACTTCCATTAAATAAAAAGCTGAAGAATACTAGAAATTTCTTCACATGCAAATAATGAAATAGTTTTTAAAAACCTAAATGCTGGCCAATGCTATCAGAAATAAATTCATTACTTCATGGAAACACAACCTAATGACAGGTACTTGGTATTCAAACTTGCTGAGGAATCAAATTCTAATTCTTTTCTGATGTCTGTGAAGTTTTTGCCTCCTGAAATTAAAAAAAATATATTAACCCAAGACAACTGCCAAATAAATTGCAGAGCGAAAATAAACCTGTCTATTAGTTTTGTTTTACAAACAGCTTCTGTTAATTCTCAGTCTCTTTTAAAAATGGGAATTGTCATACTGAAGATTTCATTTAAGCACTGGGCAGATTATTGGGTATTGTAATAAAGAGTTGGCAGAGGCATCACTGATAACAATTATAATTTGCTGGTGGCATTTTGCACTGAAAGAAGCCCTTGTGACATGTAGGCAACTGTAAACTTGGTTAGGCAACTCTTGATGTGTCCTGCAGGATACGGAAGGTGGTCGGGAAAAGACAACTAGTGAAACACCTCCACAGGGTTCCAACACAATACTGAATTCCAAGAGTTAGCGGAACCGGGATATGTATAAAAAGGTGAAGGTTGGGGAGGGAAAGAAAGATCATGCTTAGAATTGTCTCAAGTTCCAATGGTACTAGTAGGACATTAATTCCTTCACAGATCATCACAAGATTTCCAGGATTTGTGCACTGCTTCTCTCAGTAAGTGCTAGCTGAAGGTGTGGTCAGTCGCTTCCCAATGTAGATACTGCAATGAAATGCAAAGCAAAGTACATTAGTACTTTATATCTGCCCCCTGCCCCAAAGATCTTTTCGGCTTACTTTATTCTTCCAAACTATGCTGTAATTCTAACACCCATCAAAGAAAATCAAAATGTATTAAGGAAACATTGCTACTCATTCATACCATATATATATATATTTTACAAAGCATGAAAACATGATGTGCAGCTAACATGTTTTAAGAAGAAAATTATCATTAGCACCTGCAATTGGCAAAGAAAGTAAAGATGGTGCAATCCTATAGCTTATTTTGTGTAGGTGGACAGGGACCTCTTACTTCATTTCTTTAATTAGAAGTAGGTGCCTGGTATCTGAGAAAGCACATGGTACTGTGCACGCTTTTCTCCTGCATTCCTGAAGTATTTTGTTTGCTATTTAGTTATATTAAATCTGGACAAATATGTTCAATTCTCTAGAGCATACAACCATTGACAGATTGTTGCTCATGTAATAGATCAAGAGTAGTTTTTTTTGCATGGAAATACTATGAGCTCCTTGGTGTTGAAATGCAAAATTATCTCCAGAGCTAAAGAGTCATTATCTCTGGTTTTCTACATGGTTCTAAAAACAAAATGTAACAAAGTAGATCCCAAAGTACCATTCCTCGCTTACAATTTCCTCCTTCACAGACAGAAATTACATAAAGGCATTGTTGGGACCATTCAAATTAGGCTTTTAAGGCAAAGTAATGGTAACATTGTCAAGAAACATGAAAATTACATCTATGGATTTTCAAAACATTCTGAAAACTGACAACTGTTTCTTAACAGAGGGTAGGGATTGTGCTTGTTGTTTATCAGTGATGGATACAAGATTTCTAAAGTAACAAACACACTTATAATTGTTTCTACTGCTTGTTCCTAAGCTAACTCCTTAAAAAAAGCTCAAAGGAAAAAAAAATCTCGCAGGATGGGGTATTATATATATGGCAGCTAAGCAGAACTTGATCTATCTTCCATTCATCACCACCCCAGGTTTTTTTTTTAACCAGGGTAACTCCAATTGTTAAGAAAAGCTGTCATGACATCTATAATGTTCATCCATCCTTTAACCATACATTTCTTGCAGTTTAGTTCTGCATTGTGCTGCTACTCAACGTCAGTTCTTACTGAGAAAGAACCTACTCACAGAGATCTAAAGAAATCCAGGAGAAGCTGGGGTTACCCTTTCAGAAAAGCAATAGCAGGAATTTATTTTCCCTCTACCGTAGAATGGTGGGAAAAATAGAGTTTTTCTCTCCACGATTCTGCAGCTGATTTTATAATGTCCCTCTCATTCTAGGCAGTCCTGTACTAACTCTGCTCTAAAATATTGCTCTAACTGTGTATAGGCTTATTTTCTTCTCTTCAAAAACACTGGAACTTCCACTAGCACTATTCTTGGAAGTTGCTGGGAGCAATTCTGGAATTCAAAGCTTTAAGAACCATTAAAAATAACTCCTCATCATACTGGTCACTCAATGCATGTAGTCATACTTACCCTAGTCCCAAAGCCAAAACATGAGATATGAAGAGAGACGGAATGAAAACCTTAAGAAATTCAGCTGAGAAAATGCCACCTTTTTTCATAGCTCCACTCTTTCTCATACTTAAAGACACTGCTCGCTTAGGATGTCTGAAGTGAAACTCCCTGAAAGAGCAGAGGGAGACGAGGCGGATAGAATATATTGAATTGGGGTACTTGAAAACAACAATCGAGCAAGAGTTAAATACTGTAATGGAAAGCCCTTTTTTAACAGACATGAAAACCTGGGTCAGTAGCTGAGAAATCTCTAACCGGGGAACATCCCATTTTTACATAACAGAAATTCTGCATGTCAGACTTTATTTGAGGTTTATTATAGATGTTTCTTTGAATTTAAGAATCCTAAAACCGAACAGCATTCTTCGGGATCTAACAAACATTAGATCAGGCTTAGCAGAAATGAGGAAATGAACAGGTCCAAATTAGTGAGCCGTAGTTAAACTATTAAGTCTTGTTAAATTACTTCTTCAATATTTTCAAGCATGGGACAATTTTGCTCCCATGGTGAATACGTATTGAGATCAGACTACGGAAATCCACAGGAGCAGAAATTGTTATTTTTTGTCATGCTGCTGATGAACAAAGCACCCCTTTCACTCTTATAAAGGTAGGCAATTTATCTCAAGAAGAGCCCCAGCTAGGTTTGACTCAGTTCTAGAAAACAAAACCCAGCATATTTGGTTTCACAAGCAAGGCAACAAACATAAGCAAATTGATGGTTAATTCCCTGGATTGCAGTGGTGAGTGGATTTTAGTGGCTCCGCTGTACTTGACCTTGGGCAAAGGACAAACTAGTAAGACAAAATTATGCAAAAGTTATGTCATCTACCAGTGATGGCGAACCTTTTAGAGACTGAGTGCCCAAACTGCAACCCAAAACCCACTTATGTATCGTCGGGTGTTGACTGGGCGTGGCCCATTGGGTGGGCGTGGCTGCGGTGGTAACGGCAGACTGGGTGGGACTAAAAAATTCAATCAATCAATTCCAACTTTGCAAGATCTTTTTTTCCCCCGCGAGAAGTTGAAATTGATTGATTGAACCCTTTTTGGGGGGGCACACGGCGGCGGAGGCCTAAAGCGAAAAGGTTTTATAAAACCCAGCTGAAGGCCTAGGACTGGGGCGACGGCGCACGTGCCCACAGAGAGGGCTCTGCATGCCATCTGTGGCATGCGTGCCATAGGTTCGTCACCACGGTCATATACTGCACATGGGGAAGAGTTTTCCTTTTTTCTGCTTTTATTAAGATAGGGGTGATAAAGAACAGCTACTCTAAAGAGTGTGATCAACAATTTTCATGGATTTCTTGCCTCAGAATTGTAAAGAACTTCTTAGCTAAAATTTGGCAGCTGTTGAAAGGGACCTGGAACGTGCAAAACATTTCAAAGCAGCTGGCTTTGGATGGTTCATTCTAAAGATAAACCTTTAGGCAGGTAGGTGGGATACGCCGTGCTGAGACATCAGCGAGGTTAGGTAGGACGGTGGGCTATGCTGCTCTGGGAGGTCCTGAGGGGAGAGAGAGAAAGAGGGCTCTACCTGCACATGTGTTGGCTACATGACCCATAAAATCACTGTAAAATGTCTTTGGGTTTTGACCAAAATATGGGATAGAAACATTGTGGGTTTTGTTTTTGCCAAACCTTGGTTAACTTGAAACGACTTAGTAGAAATCTGTGGAACACAGTGGCGTGACAGGGAAACACGTTTTCAACTTTGAGCACATTGTAACTAGAACTCTTGAGGCTGATGGAAAGCCAAGGAAAGCGTAAAAAGAGTTGTCAACCTTACTTCCATCTTCCTCATCTGGAAGTGCTATAAAAGAACGTGGTTTTCTTTGGCTCCTATGAGTACCTGCTTTTCAATATGAGCACTCTAATAAGGATGGATGGAAGATATGATAGACTTTTATACCTTGACAAACATGAAACTCAGAATCTGATCTGGGTTTTCTTGGTAAGAATACAGTTCTTAAGCTTTCTTTTCATAATTCTTTTATAAGGTCCTTGGTGCTCTTTGACAGGGGTGTCAAACTCAATTTCATTGAGGGCCGCATCAGCATTGCGGTTGCCCTCGGGGGGGCCGGGGGGGTGTAGCCAGGGTGGGTGCAGCCTACTGGGTGGGCGTGGATGGAGTGGGTGTGGCCTACTGGGTGGGCATGGCCAGTTCTACATCATTCGCGTCAAGGGTGCCTGTGGGGGCCTGGGCAGGAGTGGGACAGATCTGAGGGTCTCTGGCAGAAGGGGGTGGGACCAGGGCAAGTGCCAAGGCATGGTGCATTTCTTCATTCCTCACAAAGGGTGACACTTCCCCAGCATGCACCCAGAGGGCAGGGCCAACGCGGCAGGGGCTGGTTCCTCGCTGTTTCTGGACAGCCTTGTGGAGCTAAGACTGAATGAGTTTCAGCATAGATGGCCACCACAAAATTGCACATTAGCTCCTGGCTGGCCTGGGCCTGGGCCAAGGCAGCAGGGGCCGTTCCCTCACTGTTTCCAGGATGGTTTCGTGGGCCAGATGAAACCACTTCGTGGGCTGCATCCGGCCCCCGGGCCTTGTGTTTGACATGTCTGCTCTTTGAGATTGGGTTTTTCCCTTGCAGACATTTCATTACCAAACTAGGTAACATCATCAGTGCTACAAGGGAGTGGGGTTTCCTCTCATTTTATACACTAGTGGCCTGCCCTGTTAAGTGTTGGTGGGGGTGGTCTTGATGATTCCTTGATTGGGTTCTTGTTTGCTTTTAGCTTATTGAAGATTATAATTAAAATAATTATTTTAATATTCTGTTGCAATCGACATTTCTTCTCAGCAAAAGTATATTTATTACAAAGGATTTTCAACTCACTTGGGAGGAATGTTTTCTGGTCTACTTGACCAATCTGATACCCAGTCAGCACTTTTCTTCAAAACGTCCTCTTCCTTTTCGCCTTCTACTGTTTCCTCTTCAGACTGAAAATACATAATGGATAAGTTCTGTAATTCATTCAGTTCAATTGTTCCTCTTGGTATTTCCTACAGAGAAGTGATCACGAGATAAGCAGGCAGGTCTTATAAAAATTCAAATAAAAAACAACTAAAAGATTTCATTTGAACCAGTTTTATGCTATTTATAAGAACTGTGCTTTGCTTACATAGTCCACAGTGTGCCTTTATTATTCTTTTATTGCAAAAAACCAATTATCATAATGCAAAAAATAAACATGAGCCATCAAGTCAGACTGAAATTATGGAAGGACTCAAAATACAGCTGGGAAAATAACTCTGACAAAAACTGAACTAAATAGACAGATTGTTACATATTTATCTAAAAATAACTCATCTTCTCTTCCTATATGAATCAGTTTACAATGGACCTACACCCTGAAGATCCTGAAATCCTAGATAGCAGTTAAGTGTAACTGTAATGATTAAGTCTCCATGAGATTTAAAAAAAATATCTGTAGGTTGTAGGCAATTTACTACAGAACAATTTCCAAAAATATGACTTAAAGTATTTATGAGTGAGAGCAATATTCTTAATTAAAATTAATATTCTACCATCAAAATCCAAAAAGTGTGTTCAAAACTTTAGTTACCCTGCCATAAGAATTAACATATACCAGAACCTGTCTTAAATGTCCAGCCTTTTTTTGGAGGCACAAAGGTATACAAGTATGTTATCAAAAGATTTCTTGCCATAACAATACAATTAAAATACCTATATGACCACAAAAACTTCATTTTAAATAAAAAAGTACCTTTTGACTGGAAAAAAATAGCAATGAGATTATTTATTGGGATTAGAGAATGAATAAAAACTCACTGCTAGAACAAAGTTTTAAAATTTTGCTACCTTAATCCTTCACAAACAGGACTTTAAGTAAAAAGAAGGAAAATACCTGAGAACTATTGTCTTTACTTGTATGCATTTCCACATCAAACATTATCTGTCCATCTTCTTGTGGAGAAGGACTGCAGAAATGAAAGGTATCATTGTTATCACAAAGCATTGTTATTACAAAGTACTGTTATTAATTTTCATTTGCACCTATTACTAAAGTTTATTTAATGTTTTATATCATATTACTACCTGAGAGTTCTCAGTGGTTCATATAATAAAACTTCTGCAGCATTTTAAAACTGCAACTTAATCATTAAACCATAAAACCTTTAGACATAACAGGAATAAGATCAATGCAATAGAAATAAGATAGCACAGTATGTAGTATCATTAGAACTCTCTGCAGAACAGCGTCCTAAAGTTTCTTCCTGAAAGCTATCAAAGAAAGGGAAAGCCTGGTTTCCACTAGGAGACTATTCTTTTCCTTACTCGTCAGAAGCGAAGGACTACAAGGAATTTCTCAATAAGAGATCTACTAGGTTGGGCGGATTCAAGTTGGGAATAGGCAGCCCTGCAATAACCTGATGTCAAGACATAAATGACTTCACAGGTTTAAAACCCACACTTTATATTCTACCTGGAAACCAACTCATAATTTCCAAGTAGTCTTTAAAGCAATCCCCTTGCAAAATACATTGTGTTCCTCTAACCAAGAGATAATGAGGGCAAGAGTTACGGCAACCTTCTGCAGCAGGTAACCCTGCAATTAGTGCCCCATCTGAAGTTGGGCAAAAGTTCTCTTTGCCACCTGCTTCCACCTGCTGCCTGAGGAGTCCAGTGGGATCTCCAAATGAGGCTTATTCCCTCACAGGTAGTGCTTGTCTGCCCAGGGGGAATACTGGTGTTAAGAGAGCCCTGATGAGAGAAGAACAGCCTTAATTCTCTTCTGAGGAAACAGACGGGGCCAAAATTGAATAAGTGCACACAAAACTACTTTATAAATTTAATTGAGGAAGAAGCCGATGTTGATATTATCTGCAGTGTAAAACAAATGATTGTAGACTTAATGTGTTGGCTGTGGCTATGGCTGGTCTTCTCTAAATTAGAAAATGCAATTCAAACAGTTTTTATCTGGTGCCTTCTCAGAGAACTGCAAAAGCAGTTAAACGTTTATGTTCAAAGTTGATAACAGCAACAACAAAAAAAGGAAGTATCATTTGCTGTTAAAACTGTCCTGGGTAAGTGGATTTGAAATAACTTAACCAGGCACATAAGAATACAGAAATTTCTGATCAATAATTTATTGTAGAAAAGCTATGAAAAAGAAAAATTTAGCAGCTGCTGGATATTAAATGTGAGTTCTATTTAAAATAATTAGCATTCACATTGCCTGAGACATTTTCTTCTGTCTACTCTGTGTTAAGAAGCTATTCTTTTTGTGGCAGAAAATTCAATTTCTGTTTTTTTGTTTTAATAGCGGCCTGATTTACCATCGGGTTGTTTACCTTGCCTATTAACTTTCACATTTGTTTCCTGGAAAACTTTCCTTGTCTCTGCTTATGTGCCTTTCCCTTGCCCCTTTCTTTAATAAGGAGTTCCTATTTATAGGAGTTTAATTCCTCCTGTTATTTCCTGGGATGAAATACAGCCACACCCACCTCCACTAAATCATTCAGTATCTAATTCCTGAACCAGCTCTCTTCCCTGGTAAGCAGCATACCAGCAGCAGACTGAAATTGATAGTTTAAGACATCTTTAATCTGATTAAGAGAATTAATCATCGGATGCACAGCATATTAAGAGATGAACGATCACTAGCAGAACATGCTTCTATTTCTAAAATTCGATTATAGGGGGAAAAGCATGTTTTTTATAATACTTAAAAAGCTAAAGTGTTGCTTTTATTCAGTTTTATTATCTTTGTGACTACCAATAATAAGTAGAAAACTTCTAATGTAAAATAATTGTACGAAGACTTAGCATGAATTCCTAATACATGCAGTTTCAGTGATATGATGAAGATCTGCTTCCTAACACATTGAAACACAAGGTCACAAATAACATTTTATTAAAAGAGGCTTCAAACTTTTAAGCAGTGAAGATAATCATCTTTAACAGAAGCAGACAGTTTGAGGGCACAGATGTAATACAGACCTAGTGTAATAATGAAGGTCTGGCTTTTTAATTCTGTGGTTTTAGTGTCTTGTTAAGTTTATCACCATTTTAATATAATACAATATAAGTATAATGGATTCTTGCCCACATAATTGTTTTTAGTAAAGAAACAGGTTTCTGCCCCATCCAAATATATGGTATTCCATAAATAGCAAGTATCTACTGCAAAAGGCTCATAAAAAATAAACATAGATTTAAACAACAACTGATTACGCGAGGCACTCAACCAACTGCAAAATATTTTTCCAGTCCTTCAGAATTTCCTTCTACTCTCCCTTATATAATACAAGAAACTTTAATAAAACTGAAAAGCTGAAAATCCTTAAAAAGGAATTTACATATTATTTATATAGCAACTATTAATATAATCTCTGGCTTAATATGAGACGTAAATCCAGCTAAACTTGCATTCTAGGAAATAAAATGATATTAGTAACAGTTCCCAAAAAATAATTCGTTCCAAAGTATTTTAAAAATGTAAAAAAATAAATGCTTACCTGTCACAATGAGAACTACCCCGTGAACTGTTTTGTCCAGACTCATGCTGAGCATCGAGAAGTATCTTCTCCATATCTCCATTGTGGATGGAAGATGAAGAAGGAACATGTTCTAGACCCCCATTTTTTGCATTGCTGTTGTCGTTGTCATTCCCATTCCCATTCATCTGCAGTTCTACCCAGGAACCTATTGAATAGCCAGAAATCTCATCAGAAACTGTAAACCAAATCCAAATAGAGCATTTGCACTTTCTTGTAAAAATATGCAGCCATACCAAAATTTGATTACTGGAAAGAAAGCAAATAATGCTTTATTTACCCCCAAAACTATTTTGAACTATTCCATGCAAAGCCTGGAATTCAAACAACTTTCTATGTTTCTGATTAGTAATTTATAAATAGTTTTTAAAACATGTTATGGAAACTAGACATTATTAAGAAAGTGTTTTAATTCTGTAAAGTGACTAGAATTGGTATTTCTGAAGTCTTAGATAAGAAATCATGATAAAGATGATTAAAATAACAACTAAATTTATCTTCTTTCCCTTATTTAGAAATTATCTCTCTGTAGAAAATTCAAAATTTGCAATTAAAAAAGCACATACACTGAAAGTACATGACTAACAATTGTCCTCATTTCCAGCAACTGAGTATTGGAAGTGATCATTCCTATATTTAAGAAATTCAGTAGAGCTGGTCTGGCTAACTACTGCCCTATAAGCCTCTTGAGCATATGCAACTTCAGGGCTGGCTTGTACAGAATATTCTGTCAAAGGAGCAATAAGCTTTAGAACAGGAAGCTTTAAATCTTACAACATATGGGTGAAAAATACTTAAACAAGCCTACCACTCTATGTTGCACTTGGAAGTTTGAGAGTACCTTTGATTCCATTTGAAGAGAAAATCCTGTGATTGTAGGTTTTAAGCCTCCAAATATGCCTACTAAGCCACAGGTGAACACAGGCCTGCCTGCAAGTAAGATGCAACCCTTTGGGGCATTTTACAGATAGTAACCTGAACCAGAAAAGTATTTGGTAGGGCTTTTTATTAGCTCTTCTAATTTTCCTACTTCGTTTAGAGTCTTGCAAGAACTGGACTCTCATCTCTCCAAAACAGCCAGCAAAAGTTCAGTGACTTTATGAAGATGATCTTATCAGAAATACTGGTTGCTCTCTGAAGAGCATGACAGAATCTAATTCAGAATCCAATTATCTGTCTAATTATCTGTCCAGATAATAATCTTCTGATTATCTTAAGACAAAGGTCTTTTTTCTCTCTCCAAAACCTCTGGATCAAAAAACTGGAACATCCAAGAGAATGTCATTGAGCAGATTAATGTTTTAAGTATCTGGAGTTACTATGTTATGCTCCAGGAAAGAAGGCAAGAAAAAGCTGAAAATGCAATACAAACAGCACAAGTATTTTAGGGTTTTTCTGTGTAGAAGAAAACAGATTCATATCTGCTTCTATCGCATTACTTAAGGCCCAGCTTTCATAAGGAATCCAGTTAAGACCACATCCAACCATTATAGTACTTTCAGCTTTCAGTCCAATTTCCTGAAAACAATACTTCAGATCCCAATGTGCTCCAAATGCCATTCTTCAGCTGGAGGCTAATCTACTTTATTTATTCGATTTTTTAAAAAAATAAATTCTGCCTTTATTCTTTTATAAGTAAGTCAAGGTGACAAACATGCATAACACTCCTTCCTCCTGTTTTCCCCACAACAACAACCCTGTAAGGTGGCTTGGGCTGAGAGTATGACTAGCCCAAAGTCACCCAGCCAGTTTTTCATGCCAAAGACAGGACTAGAACTCACACTCTCCTGGTTTCGTGGCCAGGATCAATACCTCTGCTAAAGGTAGAGAGATTCAGTCTTGGGTGGCAAATTTTAATTTTTGGTTAAAACTGAACTCTTTATCTAATAGGCCTGATGACTGTAATAATCTGACAAATTCTATTTAGACTGGAAGCAGATCCCATTAGTTAAATTGCAGAGTCTGTGCCATGGTTCTTTTTAAAAAGTGTAACCTGGCCACGAATGGCAAAATCAACTGAATTTGCTTCCTAATAGCTTTTCTCTGGAATTCGGGATTCAAGCAGCATTTCCAACCAAGCATCCTTTCACTTTGTAATTGCTTAAATATTACACAATCTTGTAGCAGGCTGGGTCGAATGTTCTTCCATTTGATCTGTTAGAAGGCTTTCCTATGAGGACATACTTGCCTTTTGGCTCAGGAGTGGTAAAATCAAAGCATGTTACATTACACTGCAAACATTTCAAGGGTCCACAGAGTAAATGTATTAAAACTTACTAGCAAGCTTTCCTGGCCAGATGTATTCAATATTCTATCAGTCTTTAGAGCAAGAAAGAACAAGGAGTCACCAAAAAAAATCAGCAGCAAAATGGGCAACTCAGATCACAACAGCTAAACATCATTTGCCACTACTTTTATGTCATTACATTAATCTCTCTTTTAACATGTCTGGACATTTAATATTTGTAGGATAACTCAAGTTGTTGGCCTTTTAATTACCACTAATTAAAATATTAAGAGCGGCACAGTAACAGCAGCAAAAGAAAAGGAATATACCCCATCAAAGAAAATGGGAGGATTCCAAGCCTTCTACTTCAAATATTAGTCTGTCATGGCAAATCTGTGTCCATGCTTGGACAGAATTCCTGTATTGTGTATATGATCCTACTAGCTGAAAATAGGGTTTAACTGTTACTAGTAATCATTAGACAGGCAGAGAAGTGAAAAGATGATGTGGTGAAGTTCTTAAGGGAATAGAGCTAAATTCTAGTCCATCCTCAACCATGGAAGCTCACTGAGTGACTTTGGGCCAGTCCCTCTCTCAACCTAATCTCTCTTAATAGAGTTATTATTGTGAGGGGAAATAGGAGCAGGGAGGAAGTTATAGCATGGAATACTATGTATGTTTTGAACTTATAAACAAAATCCACATTATAAATGTAACATAAAATAAATAAAATTATAAATCATCTGTAAAATCAATTTACTTGGAATCAAGTGAATTTGCATTAAAATTATAGAAAAATCCCCAAAGATATACAGTACCTTTGAAATTAAAAGAACTTTGATCCACCAAATTCATCTTGTGTAAAAATTAAGTTAAGATTTCTTTGAAATAAAAATCTATTCTTTATTACCTGCATTACCTCTAGTTTGCTTCATTTCAGCAATAGAATTTAGGTGAAGAAATTATATGTCACTACTACTACTAAGCAATAGGCAGTCAAAAACTCCCACCCATCTTCTACAAATTAAAAAAAAATCTACATATAATCCAAGCATATTATGTCATCTGCCCACTCCTGTTCCTGCATATACAGCTATTTTATATCACATGTACAAATAATTGCACAGCAAATTCATAACTACTTCTTGATATTTATACAACTACTTACCCACATGGTTCACTGTCATGTGGATGCTATTTGCTTCTATGCTCAGAGGTTATATACAAAATTCTAACTAGGAGGTAATGTAGCAAAACCCTAATGGAATAACAGAGGTATTTCAGTGTGGTTTACCTCTCTGTAAGTATACATATTCCCTCTCTTTATGTGCGTATATATTCTAATCAAATGACTGAAGTCCTGTCTCCTAGCGGTCCTGTCATGTTTTATATTTATTTAACAATGTTTGTAACCTGCTCCATTCCTACAGATTTTGGACAGTTTACAACAAAGTCAAAGTAAACATTTTTTTAAAAAAACTTATCATTAAAATATCAGCAATAAAAGTATGATGGGTACCCATAATGTTCCCACTAAGAAGACCTGTCTATATATGAATGATTTCTATGAATTTCCTTTGGAACTATTGGGGAACTGCATTTTCCTTAAAGAGGCTAACATATGAAAGCAATGGCTCTTAATTGAAAAAAGGAACAGGAAGGTAACGGTTCCTTAACCTCTTCCCTTCAACTGTACAATATTAACTTTAATCTTCATCACAAGCTTTTTTTGTTCATATAGCTATTTCAGCAAAATGAGGAATAACTTCCCCCAAATAATTTAACTATGTATATTTCTTTTCTAGTAATGTTGCTGACAAAATCATATGGAATTTTATAACAAAACACAGGCCAAGAAATATTCACACCAGGTTCAAATATTTCCTAAAAATGCAGCTGAAAGTAACATCTGATTGTGGCACATATCAATGCAATAAATTAATGCAATTGTATTAGTTATACTAATTTATCCCCTTCCACCAAAATATCCAGACCAAAGAGTTTTTTTAAAGGTTATTTATTTAAACTATTTATAAGGCTGCCCATTTTCAAAAGAACATTAACCAGTAGTAACAAAACATTAAACACAAATCAGAGACTGCTGGTTAAAGATCAAAAACAGGAGCAACTCCCCCCCCCCCAAAAAAAACATAGTTATCCAAAAGATACATACTATAAATTGAAGCTACCTGGTATCCTCCACAAATTGAACAAAAATTTACAGTAGAGGAGCTGACTGACCTGGATACAAGGGAATAATAGTGTACACACACAGGATTTGGCAGCTAAATAAACACATTCTGACATACTCTAGTTCCCACCCAGGCCATCAGCTGTAGCTTCTTTTTTAAGGTCACTAGCATAGAAACAAATTACTCCACTCCATCCATTCACAATTCCTTCATTCCATAACGTTTACTGTAGATGTATTTACTCCTCACAATTGTTTGCAAAATGCTTTTTACAACCCAACAACCAAAGCCCATTGATATTTACTTATTTTATGCAAGTTAATACAGTTTTCCTTCAACAAAATATTTAAAAGGGTTATAGAAACCGGATTCAAGCTCCCAGTTCCTTCTATCCTGAAAAAAAAGTACCACTAATTTGTACTTCTTTTACAAAGTTCCATTCCATTCTGCCTTATAATACCCAGAGGCAGGAGGCAGTCACATGCCATCACCTCACCTCATCAACTCTGTCCACAAACCTCCCACTGTTAAAAGAAATGACTCTCTTTTTGGATGACTGTTCCACAGCAATCATACATACTTGTCTCCTTTTTAACCTGGCAGCAATCTACCATACAAGGGAAGCCGCTTTTCAACCTGAGTAGTAGACTTAATCCAGTGCAATAAGTAAATTCCCTGTGGCATATTACATGGGGGGGGGATGTTGAGAGAGTGAGGAGGAAAAACAAGTTTGTTCAAGCATCAGCACTAAAAGACAAATACCATGACATAACAAACATCAGAAAAGTGGATTCATCATTATTCCAAACACAAAGAAACAACAAAACAGTACAGAATAAAAAACTTAAAGGCCATTCTGGTACGCACTTAACCTAACGCCTTTAAAAGTTTCAGAGTTATTTTTCAGAGTTATTTTTAAATGGGCAGTATATCATCCTTGATAGCTTTCAGGGAGGGAAAAAAGGAGTCACTGACTTTTTAAAGCTAAGACAATAAAATGGGTAATAAACTTTAAATCTTGAAAGGCTTTTTTTTTTTTTTTTTAAGTATAAGCCACTACCAGATGCCATCAGGAGACAAGGCTGGCAGAACATCCCAACGGTGCTTTTTCTAAAAGGCAACTGGACTTTGCTTCTTTTTTTTTCTTTGAAAACGTTTCACTTCGCATCTAAGAAGCTTCTAACTCAGTGTTTCTCAACCTTGGCAACTTTACGATGTGTGGACTTCAACTCCCAGAATTCTCCAGCTAGTGTTGCTAGCTGGAGAATTTTGGGAGTTGAAGTCCACACATCGTAAAGTTGCCAAGGTTGAGAAACACTGTCTAACTCCTTGGATGAGAAGCAAAAGGTTTTGAAAGGTAAAAAAAAGGAAACCCAGTTGGCTTTTGAAAGAAAAGAAAGAAAGAAAAAAACAACCCCACACCTTTGGGACAACCGTGACCTGGATGATTTGAGAAGCTCCATAAGCAGAACATGATGGCTGGAGAATGAAATCCTTACTGATTTCCCCAGACTGGGAATTTCCTTTTCAGCCACTCTTCTCATTTCAAGGGGACTCCTTCCCATGGAAGGGCAGCTCATCTCCTTCTGCCCCCCACTCCCCTTTTTGAACCAGGGGCAGTGAAAGGCACAGGGGAAAAAAACCCAGAGAAGATCCAGACTCCCATCCCCATCGGGTGCCTAAAAATCGCCTGATGCTCCAGGCTAATCACCCTCCTTCAGCTCAACCGACCTCGCAGGGTTGTTGTGTAGGGATCGAAGGGGGAGAATCTACCCCCATCTGAGGCCGCCCAAAGAAACTGATTTTCAAAGCAGTCCGTCTAATAATCCAGGGGTTCTCAACCTTGGCCACTTTAAGACTTGTGGACTTCAACTCCCAGAATTCCTCAGCCAGCCAAGCTGGCTGAGGAATTCTGGGAGTTGAAGTCCACAAGTCTTAAAGTGGCCAAGGTTGAGAACGTCCTGGTCCAGGGGTAGGCAACCTTGGCTCTTTTATGACTCGTGGACTTCAACTCCCAGAATTCCTGAGCCAGCCAAGCTGGCTGAGGAATTCTGGGAGTTGAAGTCCACGAGTCATAAATGAGCCAAGGTTGCCTACCCCTGCCCTGGTCTAATCAATGGCCCTCCTTCCCCCCCCCAAACTCCCATGCTGACGCCTAAGCATTATGGGGGTTGTAGTCCAACGCTCCAGATTGGGAAAGTTGCACCCTCCGCTCAGGTATCCCTTCGCCCCCCTCCCTCCCTCCCTCCCTCCCTCTTCCCCCCCCCCACGCGCCTGCCACCCAGCCTTTCTCTCATTGGCCCACAGGCGCTCGTGCGGCCAGGGGACCAGCCAATCCCTGCCAAGCAACGGGCCCGGGGGGGGGGAGATGGAGGGGGAGGGAGGCTAACCGCCACTTGAGGGGGGACCCCCCATTCTCGTCTCGCGCGGAAGTGGGGAGGTGGAGAGGAGAGAAGGAGGGAGGAGAAGAAACGGGGAGAGCCGCCGCCGCCGCCGCTGCCCGACCCGCCCTCAGCCCACTCACTGTTGAGGCCCGGCTCGGTGGGCGTCCCCTCGGGCGGCGGCAGGTTGTTGTTGTTGTTGTGGTGAGGCAAGTCCTGAGGGGACGACATGGCGGCGGAACGGGGCGACGGCGAGCGCGGAGCTGGTCCGTCCGAGGCAGCGCGTGGAGGAGCGGAGGCAGCTCCCGAGGACGACGGCGACGGCGGCGGGGAGAACAGCAGCACAGCTGGGATCGCGAAGGGGTATCTGTACGTTCCCCGACGCCAGCCCCAGCGGCCCCGCCTCCTCCGAGCCCGCTGCGCACGCGCCGTCGGAAGCCTGGCCCCTAGCCGGGGCAGAGGCACCGCCCACTTACGCAGATGAAAGCTTTCCTCCCTGACGCTCCTCACGTAGGCCATTCGGAGAGGGAGGGGGGGCGTGGTGTTCCCAGGCGGCAGTGCGCATGCTTGTCCTCGAACCCCGCACGTAGCCTCCCTCAATCCGCTGCTTGGTGGTCTATTTTTTTGTTGCGCATGCGCCGGGCTTGGAGACATAATAGCTTGGGGTGCGTAATGAGATCAGGGGTTGCAGCGCTTTAACAAGCTAAGCAGGGTGGTGCCTGGCTCCTAGTTGGATAGGGGACCACTCGGAAATCCAAGATTGTAACCAAACTAGGGAAGCTGGAAAACGTCCGCCCAAGTAGTATTATTATTGTAATAGTAATAATAATAGAGTTGGAAGGGATGTTGGAGGTCATCTAGTCCAACCCCCTGCTCAGGCAGGAAACCCTACACCGTTTCAGACAAATGGCTGTCCAGTTTCTTCTTAAAAACTTCCAGTGTTGGCGCATTCACCGCTTCTGGAGGCAGGTTGTTCCACTGGTTAATTGTTCTAACTGTCAGGAAGTTTCTCCTTAGTTCTAGGTTGCTTCTCTCCTTGATTAGTTTCCATCCATTGCTTCTCGTCCTGCCTTCAGGTGCCTTGGAGAATAGCTTGACTCCCTCTTCTTTGGGGCAGCCCCTGAGATATTGGAAGACTGCTATCACGTCCCCCCTCGTCCTTCTCTTCAATAGACTAGACATACCCAATTCCAATACCAAAGGTGAACCCACTTAATAATAATAATAATAATAATAATAATAATAATAATAATAATAATAAAGTTGGAAGGGACCTTGGAGGTCATCTAGTCCAACCCCCTGCTCAGGCAGGAAACCCTATACCATTTCGGACAAATGGCTGTCCAGTCTCTTCTTAAAAACTTCTTCCAGTGTTGGAGCATTCACCCCTTCTGGAGGCAGGTTGTTCCACTGATTGTTCTGTCAGGAAATTTCTCCTTAATTCTAAGTTCTCTCTTTAATAACCACTGTTTACAAGTGCTACAAATATTTACCTAGAAAATAATAGATATCAAGGAATGTTTTTTCCCCTTTGTTAAAAACAAAGAGGGAGCTGATCCTCAATAAAAAATAAAAAATGATGCAGAAAACATGTTTTTGGCTTTCTCTACTTTTATAGTACTTCTTAAAAGTTTCATAAATATCATGAATTGCACACTTCATTATCTTAAAACTGAAAGAGAGGAAGAAGCGCAAAGTATTTTAAATTTCTCCTGAAGCTTAGGGACAGAGTCGAAGGTAATTTGGCTGCTCAGATGAAACTGCTTCAAATGAACTGTTACTGCATGTGTCCATCAAATTAGTGCTAAGAGTTTCTCCCCATCCAGATGCAGTCTATAAATCTTTTTTTCAAGAAATTGATAATTCAGTTTTGCACATGCTTAAAATGCAGAATAAAAATCAAAATCGGAAAGAATAGCCATACAGGATCAAATCAAGAGCTACCGGTATCTTAACCTAGCACTATTCTGGAAGTAAAACTCTACACATCTTAAAGCTGCCAAGGTTGAGACATTTTGTTTCTGATTGCCAATTACTTTTCACAATCAGATTGACATGATTTATTCTTTTTTTCCCTTCTGTCATCCTCTTTACAATTGGCATCTGGAGACAACCTGGAGTTAAAACTGAAATTTCAACAGTAACAGTCCTTGATAGCACAGCTTTGTATGATTCTCCCTTGAAAGCTATCCAGTGGGCAACATCATTATGATAAAGAATTACATAGACAATTCCAAGCTGCCTGAAGTGTTTCTCCTAACTTTTCCAGCTAGCTTGGAAGACCCTATTCCTAATATATTGAAGGGGCTATCCTCCTCTTTACCTGATTTTATATACCTTGAACATGTCTCCCTTCAATTTATTTTCTTCTGAACTAATCCAAGACAATTAACTTTTCCTTGGAAAGTTATTCTTTATCCACCTGCTACACTTTTTCCAAAATTCAAATCTTTCTGCTTCAGTGTGCATATAACACAGGCTAACTACAACTTGGCTACTGTACTGTCTTTCATCAGTTGGTTTTTGTTTTGTTTCTTTGGAGGGGGGCATGTTTCTCAGTAGACAATTGCTTCCAGCCAAAGCTTTTATTGTGCAATTCCCCTCATTACACAATAGATCTCATTGCCTCCAAAGATCTCATTTAGGGACCTCTGGGAGGAAAGACAGAGGAACAAACAATATCCTTTAACTAGCAAGAGCTGCCCATTTGAATGCGCCCTTCCGCCACCCTATAGGAGAACAGAATTCGGCAATTCTCCATGGAACGACTCTGCGAGACAGTTCAATGTAATTATTTAAAATATTTTTAAAAAATATTTTAATGTTTGTCATTCACATTTTATTTTGTCCCTTTTGTTTCTGGCATCTTTTCTTTCTTTAATGAGTCTATTTCTTCTATACTAGTGTAACTCGTCTCCCGCAGCAAGTTTGCTCCGGTGAGTTGGCCGAAACAGGTTGGCAAAGTAGGCTGTGGCGAGTTGTCATAGAGCCATATGAGAAAGTGGGAAATAGAGCCCTCCCTTGAGAAAATAAATAAAGCTAAATGCAAGGAGGGGATATGGGTGCAGGTATTCCTAGTCTGTGGATGTCCCTTGAAATCCAATTGCTTTCTAGATTTGTTAAGAATCTTGATCAGACTACCTTATCTGTTACTTCAGTCGATCCTGACTGGCTCAAGGTTGACTCAGCCTTCCTTCCGTGGTGAATAAAATAAGGACCCAGACTGTTGGGGGCAATATGCCGACTCTGTAAACCTCTTAGAGAGGGCTGTAAAGCCCTGTGAAGCGGTATATAAAGTCTAAGTGCTATTGCTAAAAAGCTGGTAGCCCTCAGAGGTGCTATCCTTAGATTGGGAATATTATGGAGATTATAGAAAGTTTGGGATTTTTACCTAAACATGGAGAATATGTGAGCGCTAAAAATGGTGCATAAATATTTTAAATGGTATGCCAACATCTATTGTTGGATCTACTGGGGACTTGAAGCATTTTTTGATCACTGCGACTTTTTCTATATCCTGTAGTAGCAAGTGTTTTTTTTTTTTTTTTTAAGGGCATGAAAACAGGAATGTTTATAAGGTCAAACTACAATTCTGTTCAAGTTCCTGGTAGCAATAAAAATACATTAAGTATCGGGGTTATCAGGCATGCAATGGTTTTTATCTATTCAAATCGCTTCATATTAAATTTGGTACAACATACTTTTTAAAAACAAGAAACTTTAATTTTTTTTTCAAAAAGGAAAGAAAAGCACGGTTCTGAGAGTCTGAATCTGAAACAAGGCATTCACTGAAATTAGGACAAAGGGATTAACACATGAAAAAGTTTAGTCCCATAAAACTTTAGCACTATTCTACAAAATTCAGACGCTTCCCGAATCTGACAAAATTCTGTTAAGGAGAAGAAAGGGAGAAGGCTCAAACTGGAGATGACATGAGACAAATAAGACAATTACTATTTAAGCGTAGGGCAGAATCCAAGAGTGTTCCAAAAAGTTATTTTAATGGAAACTGCAGATAAATATTAAAGTGTCTTTAACAATTTCATATATAGAAGTCATTAAAAAAACCCCTTACTTCTCCCTTTCCTCATGAAAATTAATACTGGTTAAAATCATTATCAAACCATTTTATCACGTATCTTAACTTAAAAAAAAACATTTTTTAATATAAAGAGGTAGATTGAAAAGAAAAAAAAAACAATTTGTCATTATTTGACATTTTTATTCAGTATATTCCCCCCCTCCCCTTACGTTTTTTTCCCCTTTTTCATTTTCAGTGCCAGACACGGCAAGGAGTGATTGCAGTCAACATTTCATTAAAACATTTTACTCTTTGCAAGAGACCCTCCCCCCCCCTTTGACCACCGACCCATTTCATGTGCTTTTCATTTCTTTTCTTCTTCTCTAGACACCACCATCACCACCACAGGGCTGGAGAAAGGGATTGTAAAAGGGAGAAGGAGTCCAGGAGACATAAGAGGAATGCTACAAGCCACAGCAAGAACAAGCTGTTATTTAATTAAAAAAAAATAGGGGGGGGGGCACAAATAATACAGTAATGAGGTTACACAATGAAAATCCGACAGCATTACTTGAAGGTTTCGCTCTGTGGCTGACGTCATCACAATGGAAGGCATAAAAAAAAAAACTGGAGGAACCCAATGTTGATCCAATCTCTAGTCCATTTGGTGAGATGGTGCAAGTAGTCAATTTTACGTTAAAAAGTGCCCTACCCCCACCTAAATGGCTAGTGGAGAACTGCCCAGCAAAGAGAGAGAAAAAAAGAGAGAGAAAAGAGGAGAGAGAGAAAGAGAGAGAGAAAGAGAGAGAAAAGAGAGGAGAGGAGAGAGAGAGAGAGAGAACCATCCATGTAGCTATCTAGAAAAAAATGGGTTGTCACTATGGCACATTGTTTAAACACTGGGGAAGGTGCACCGCAACGAACTTCTCTCTCTCTGGCTCCATTTCTTCCCCTATATTGTTTTACAAATGCTAAGTTCACCTCTCTGAACTAGACAGGAAGTGGACTCTTCTGACCCGGACCGCTACTCTAAATCCCTTTGTCTTGAAATATATACAAGTTGTTTGTAGTGGCTACAGCAATTATGTTTTCCTTGGGATGCCAGGCTGTGTGGAGGATCTTCTTGTTGAAGTCTAAGCTGTCGACGCTTATCTCATCCTTCTTCCGTTTGCCACTCGCACAGACTTTGCGGGGTTTCAAAACCGTGCGAGGCTTATTGTTCTCCCGAGAAGCTTCTAACGTGACATCACGCTTGGTGTTCCTATCGAACATTCGGAAGAAGTTGTTATAGGAGCCGGTCATGACGACGCTGTGGAGAAAGAGGAGAAAAAGAGATGTTGACCTTAAACCAGTGGTGGCGAACCTAGGGCACGGGTGCCAGAGGCGGCACTCAGAGCCCTCTCTGTGGGCACGCATGCCGTCGCCCCAGTCCTAGGCCTTCAGCTGGGTTTTATAAAACCTTTTCGCTTTAGGCCTCCACCGCTAGGTACAAAAAAAAAAGGTTCAATCAATCAGTCATTTTCAACTTCTCACGGGGAAAAAAACAGATTTTGCAAAGTTGGAATTGATTGATTGAACTTTTTAGTCCCACCCAGTCTGCTGTTACCACCACAGCCACGCCCACCCAATGGGCCACACCCACCCAATGGGCCACACCCACCCAATGGGCCACACCCACTCGGCACCCAACTATGCATAAGTGGGTTTTGGGTTGCGATTTGGGCACTCGGTCTCTAAAAGGTTTGCCATCACTGCCTTAAACTTTCTGCAGCTGGTTGTTTTCATTCCACTGGTGGCACTTTATTTGCACGGATGGTGGGGATGAGGAAGCTACTAGTAAAGTTACACCAATGGGACCTCTTTAATTTATCCAGTCCGTTCGGTTTAAAACATTTGCAATATGTTAGTAATTATGAAATACATGTATAGAAGTAAGATGGAGTATTTTAAATGTTTTTCTTGCAAATATAAAAGCTCCTTTGATTATGTATACTCTGGATTTTTGCGGGGGAAAAAGGCCCAGAGTTGTTAATTTATATACTGCAATTCTTCAGAATTGAAATTACAGATTTAAGAGACGTTGACTACTGACAATTGAATCGAGCAGTTTTTAATCAGGAAAACGAGGGCACAATGATTGTATTTTTCCCTTTCAGTTCCTAATTTCTTCAGACTGAGGTTCTTGCAGGCAGGTAACTAAAAGCAAATACGATACGAAAATAAAAATTTAAAAATCTGCCAATTGGTTTTTATTCTGTTTTAACTGTATCTTTTGTAGGATTTTGACTTTTTATCTGCAAGCTGCACAGAATCACTTTGATAGTGAGATCGGCAGTGCCTAAATTTATTTATATTTTATACATATACTGTGTATGTGTGTGTGTGTGGTAAATGTAGACACTGCTTATCTCACTAAGGCAGAAATATTAGCAATTGTATATGTGAGTTCTGATAGTTTGTTTTTAAAAATATACACTGTTTTATCAAGGTTAGCCTAGCAGTGTAAAGACCATCAGTTACAACCAATGCAGAAATTATTTACTATAGGGAGATAATTGATGCATATCAGGAGAGCATAAACTGTATTTGCAGGAAGATCCAATCCTTAAGATCCCCAGTTCATAAGATCAGAAGCATCAGTTGCTACATACAGTATGTAATACTAGGCTAAATGAACCAATTATTTGATCTTGGTAAAGGTTATATAACTGCATTCCATTCTGCCTGGATAACCTAAGGTCAGGATTGGTTAATACAATTTCATCTGGAATTCACAAAGCATCAGAGGCCCCAAGCCAAACTTTGAGCAGATCTCCCTGCTTGTTCCACCTTAGTAAGTAAATAAAGATTGAATAAACAGCAAAAAAGGGGGCGGGGACCCAGTCCCACACAGACCAAACAATAAGTTTAAACATAAAACAGAAACTGACCCATTTAGATGCTTCACTGGATAAACCAAAATAATAAAAAAAAATATCCAGCTAATTCTTTTATTTGGCTGTACTTTTTTCTTTTCAATCATTTTAAACAGGTGACTTAATACCAAAACACAGTGCAAGCTACATAAGCTTTCCACGCAGCCAAGCCTTCTAGATGTTCAGTTGAAAAAAAGTTTTAACTGTCAATTAGTGCAGAGATGCTAAAAGAAAGAAGAAAAAATTGAAACTTGCCTATCCGACCCATTCCAGCAGCACTCAAATTTGTCAAAAATGCAGTCATTTTCGTAGAGCGAACAAAGTTTACTTCTGAGGTATTCGTGTACCTGGAAATAAAACACACGCTAGTTTAAAGAAGAAATAATATATTAACTGTTATTAACTGTTTTAAGTTGCTTTTCACAGAGAAAGGCTATAACTTAAGATTGCAAATAATTGTGTGAATATGAAAGTTCACATCATCCAAAAATAAAATACCCTTAATTTCTAGATTGCTGTTCTTATTAATGCAAAACTTATCACGCTTAATAAAGGTTTTGCATTAAATTGGATAGCAGCCTCATAACTTCATATCGCACATTCAGCTATTCAGACTGTATTAGAGATCATTTTAGGAGATCTCTGGTCCTTTTTGACCACCTTTAAGGAAATATTTAAGGAGTTGAAAGAAAGAGAAAAAAATCTGATAATCTCAAATGCATGTCCTGGATCTGAAATCATGACCCAAAGTATGAATTCATACAGACATGCAGTATATAAAATTATACTCCATTCTTTCAGCATATACACTTCAGGATGTATATTCATATAAACCTCAGGATGGTAAACAATAAGAAATGATGCAAAAATTAAAATTGTTTAAAAGAAACACAAGAATTTACATTGCTAGTTGAACAAATACCTTCTCAAATAGTTCTACCCGTTTATGTTAAAAAAAATTCAGCCATAAATCATACCTGAAGCTAGGACCAGCCACCTTTGCAAGAATAGGCCCCTCATGACAGTATTGTAGACACCAACAGAGATACATATATATTTTAAATCTTATTTTAAATAAGTCCACAACTTATTCAGAACTTCTGGGAGAGGTTCCGCAGGAAATTCTGAATTATTTATTTCTTATTTAAATCTATCAACAAATTTTCATTGCGGTGATAAGGGTGTGCTCTCTGGGGGCACTACAGGTGGTACAGCATCTATATTCACTATCCTACCAAACCTTCACTTAAGCCTAAATGAATTGCAAATGGACTCCCAAACTGTACATCTGTATAGTGTACCTGGTACGTTTCCATAGGTCGGTTTTCCATATTTAAATCCCAAATCTTCACAGACAGATAATCTCTAGTCATCATATATCGACCACTATGGCTAAATTTGACATCCGAGATGGAGGAGATGATTTCTGAAAAAAAGGACCGGCTGCTTGGATCTTCTGGCTCCTCAAACACTGTTAAGTGAAATGTAAGCACGTTAATTTACCAAGCTCACCTCGATGACATGAATATTTCCCTTTTTATGCCCACGAACACATAAAACCTAAAGCATGAAACCCTGGGAAGCCAAATCCTTCTGAGATGAAAAGTTATCCACCAGAGGTCTAATAAAAGAGAAGGACGAGGGGGGACATGATCGCAGTGTTTCCAATATCTCAGGGGCTGCCCCAAAAAAGAGGGAGTCAAGCTATTTTCAAAAGCACCTGAAGGCAGGAGAAGAAGCAACGGGTGGAAACTGATCAAGGAGAGAAGCAACCTAAAACTAAGGAGAAACTTCCTGACAGTTAGAACAATTAATCAGTGGAACAACCTGCCTCCAGAAGCGGTGAATGCTCCAACACTGGAAGTTTTTAAGAAGAGACTGGACAGCCATTTGTCCGAAATGGTATAGGGTTTCCTGCCTGAGCAGGGGGTTGGACTAGATAACCTCCAAAGTCCCTTCCAACTTTATTATTATTATTAATTCTTAATTTGAGCTCAACTTTCCTTATTCCCATTTCCAGCTCCAAGGACTGGTAGAAGCAGGCCTTTATATATTATGTATTGATGAATTAGTATCCATAGCCAGCTAACTCATATTTTTGGACTTCCTGCAGCCCAGAAATCCAATGAAGCAATGAAGTTTGCTACTTATCAGGAGCAAAGGTGTTCCAAAAGAGACTGAAGCCCAACTACTGGATAATCATCTATTATTAGATCTATAAACAACACTGTCTATGTGTTTTCCATCGTGTGTTGTGCCAAAAGTAGGAGAAGCTTGATTAAAGAAGGGCATATAGGGGTTGGGTAGTAATGCAGCATCAATTCCTAAAAGGTGCTCCTGGAATCCAAAAATTGTGTTTGTGGTACACACACAAGAGGCACACACAACATAAAAATGAACATCTCCTGCATTCAGTGGGTGCTGAAATATTGCAAATCTTTAGTGGCTTTGTGAGATCCTCTTCGTGTCAAAGATATTTTAAACTGCTTTGCTTTTGTTTTACAATTGGGGATATAAAATTAAATGGGCTTTCCAGTCTGTTGCTTTACACCAATTTGCCCTGGTGATAAAACTCCATTAGAATAGAAAAGGCTACTCACATTTCGAATGCCTGTCACAGAGGGCCGACGCGCGCATGTCACACAGGCGAATAGTTCCCTTGCTACTGCTGTACACAAAAGTATTGCAGCTGTTTGGGTGGAATTCGGCCGCCGTTATTACCTCCGTCAGCTCTTCCATGTTGGCAGGCTTAATATCTACGATATCTAGGAGTTGTTGGCATTAAGGAATCTTCTTTTCAGTGACATTCAAAGCTTGGCATTTGCATTCTAGCCCATAAAAGGAGTCCCTGCAAATTTTACTCTGCTAGTTGTTGCCAGCTATAAGGGGCAGTGCTTATCTCCATTTCAAGACCATTGAGACAGTGCTGTCCGAAGGCATTTCTGCGGTCATGTGGCCATCATGACATCACGGAGCGCTGTTACCTTCCCAACAAAGTGGTACCTATTTATCTACTCGCATTTGCATGCTTTCAAATTGCTTAGGTTGCGGGGAGCTGGAGCGAAGACGGGAGCTCACCCCATTGTGCGGCACTTAGGTCTTAAACCTGGGCTGTTAGCTTTCCAGCCGACAAGCCCAGCATCTTAGCCGCTGAGCCATCAATCTGCCCTATTCTAACCCATACTAGGGACAAAATAAATTGCTAGAAAGCACCACACTTTGCGGCAAGAGATTGGATAAAACTAGTTATTAGGCTACATGGAAGCTGCAAACTCAATTCCATCAATTTTATCTTTTGGGGAAAGAACTATCTCGTTCATTTTTATATAGAGGAAGTAAGATAAGAGGTAGACTTCAGTGCATACATAGACATAGCCACATTTTCTTGGCTGCAATTTTATAGTGATTTGTCAGTGTCCTCTTCATCATCCTTACATTTGATACCTATACCATTCCCCCTCTCATCTGCAGCCCAATGATTTTCTAGTGGTCTCCCATCAAAGTACTATTAAGGCCTGCCCTGCCCAGCTTTTACAGTATCAGCCAAAATTGACTAGATGCTCTCATCCACTATAAACCAGAGAGTAATTACAGTATTATAATTAATCCTTCTTTATATTCAAACAATAAATATTTATGCTACTTGATCACCCCTAGCGGGGATCTGGATTCCAAAAACTCAAGGCTTATGCAATATATGTACAAGAAACAGGGGTTACATTATAAAATAATTTAAAAGTAGCTAAAAGGACAATTTCTACCACCATCTAGGGTTTGTATGTGGTCCACATGACTGTTCTAAAATTGCTCTCAATGATATTTTGAAAAAAAACGTTAAATATATCAGAAGCAAACATATAACTGACATTTAATTAAAACTATTTTCATTGATTGGACACCCAGAGTTGCCTTGTAGGGGAGACGGGAGGCATAAAAAATAAATAAATAAAATAAATTCATTGTTATCTATCTTGAAATCAAATGAAATTGAAGTGTCCAATTCCCAGAATATATTTGTAGTCTCCACAGAGTTTCCAAGATTGCACCAATAAATAAATAATTTCCAGATGCATGGAAGTTATCACTTGTGATGATACAATAGCACTGAGGAGCAGAAAAATGTGTAGACCCCAGTCCTGCGCAATCTGATCTTTAGCCCAGTTGAACAGAAACACACTGACGTAAAAAGATACTAAAACTTCTATCTGTGATTTCTAGATGCCACAAATTAATCCTCAAGTCATCCGCAGACAAGTACGTTTCATAATCACTATTAATGGAGATAGAGTTGATGTGATACGTGTGAGCATTGGCAAATATTCTTCGAGGGCTGGCTTCCACCATGAGATCCATGGGTCTAAATACTGGCACCTGTAAATCAAAGGATTGAAAAAATGTGAGCAATTATGGCCAAATCTGTAGGAGAAGAGCAAGCAAAGCTGGGGGAGGCATTAAACATGTCATCAGTTTAGAGTCATTACATTGCCACAAACATCCAAGTCCAGCCACCTCTTACATTCTTATCTGGCACCAATTCAGATGTGAACCTTAGTTGACTACATTCTTGTGTATAGGCTTGAATAATAAATCCTTCTGAATGGCAACATTTTGTGGTCCTGATTCTTTGCGCCTGACATTAGTTCAGTATCAACAGATTAAAAGGGAGAAAACCAAGACCTCCCTATATGGAAACATCAGAATGGGTTGGGGTATAAATCTGAGCAAAAACAGGACCAGATCACTCAACCCATCCGTGCTGTGACACCCAAGTCTGCTGTCTCTCACCAGAAATCCCCCAAAGCACTCTTAAAAGTTCAATCCCTCTTAAAATCTATTGGCCCCAGAATTAAGCAGTGACAGAGTTAGCAAAGTTACAATCCTGCTGACTATAGAACAGGGGTGTCAAACTGCCGGCCCACGGGCCAAAACCGCACCCACCTCATTGCCGGCAATGGGAAAAAAAGTCGCGACACGTCATGACACGTCACATGACGTTGCGAGTTTGATGCCGCTGCTATAGAAAATAGATGACAAAGAAGACATCTCCAGGTGTGGTGGGCAGCATGGAAGGAAGGGGAAGGGAAGGAGAGGGAAAGGGTTATGTGGCTTGAGTCACCAAGACCCCACAACACCCATAAATGGCTTCCACAGATTGTGTGTGTGTGTGTAGGTAAGTAGATTAGGTAGATAAGTATACACATCAATAATATACATACCAAAATAAAATTTAAAATGGCTGAAATCTCAAGATACTGGAATCTCTGATTCTTTTCACAGGAGGTCCCACAATAATTTCAGGATGCCCTGAAGCTCAAGACAGCTAATCTGCTTTCTGGGTTCTGGATCCAGGTGCTTCTCTCTTTTGTTTTCCATCCAGAGTGTAACAGTGGCTCAAGCAATAGTTTGTTATTTTGGACATCATAGTGACCATGCTTTAAATCAGATGCCAATTAACTGCAAACTAGCATTTTACCTAAACTGATTTTTCTGTAGGGGTAGTGGTCTCTAAATTGAGCCGGTAGGGAAAACCACCAGGCCACCATATGTTGCATCTTTCCCAGATGTCACATTGCAGATCCAAGTTTAAGAAAAAGTAAATGCGCTACTCACCCGTAAAGTAGTAACTGTAGTGGGGTCTCTATACCGGCCATCTTCCTCTTTCAAGTTGTAGCCTTCCGGCTGTTTATCTCTTTCACTGATTTTCCATAGTTTTATTGTTTTGTCTGAAACACAGGGAGGTAAAAAAAGGGCTGTTGAGAACCTCCAACTCTTTTGACAGCAGAACTGAACACAGAATATATAATATGATTCATGCCTATAAGAACCATGGTGGACACCTGATGTGGTTAGGTGTAGCTAACAGGGTGGTTCTTTGGAACTTACCACCCTGGTGGCAGTTCAGAGCCTTTGCTATGGCTGTTCATTCCAGACACACATTGTGGGTATTGGATAATTTGCACTTTTAACTTAACTTGGCAGAGCCAACACCTCCCATTCTAAAGAGATGCCTCCAGCTCTTCAAATGAAATGGAACAAAAGGCCCAAGTTCTCAGGTGAGATTTCAGCAAGATTAAGACAATGGCTTTTGCAAGTTAGAACAGGGGTCTTCAAACCTGGCCCTTTTATGACTTGTGGACTTCAACTCCCAGAATTCCTCAGCCAGGCATGCTGGCTAAGGAATTCTGGGAGTTGAAGTCCACAAGTCATAAAAGGGCCAAGTCTGAAGACCCCTGAGTTAGAAAATTCTTAGTTTCATCATGCCCCCCCCCCCGCCCAGGATTGGAAAAAGGGTTGCTAGGACAAAAGGCATCAACCACTCAATGCTTTGCGAAATCAGATGCCAACTAACTGGGTTTTGGTGCTTGGAACATAAACGTCAACTCTATGGAGGCAGAGCAAACCAGGATATATATTTTTTTAATTTAAGTTACAGGTAGTTCTCAAATTACGACCATTTGTTTAGAGGCTATTCAAAGTTACATTGAAAAAAGGAACTTATGACTGGTCCCCACATGACTATCACAACACCCTATGGTCACGTGATCAGAACTTGTGTGCTTGGCAACTGGCATGTATTTACGAGAGTTGCAGCATCCCAGACATGTGAGCTGGCTTGTGACAAGCACAAGTCAATGGGGAAAGCTGGATTTGGTTAGCAACCATGTGGTTCACTTAATAGCTATAGTAATTCACTTAACAGCTACGGGGGAAAAAGGGGGTGCAATATTGGGTATGATTCACTTCATTTTGCTTAATTACAGAAATAGTGATCCCAATTGTGATTGTTAGTCAAAAACTACCTGTATATGCAACTAGGTTCACATAATACAAACTTCAACCCTATGTTAAGAAAATATACAATAGCTATGGCGTTTTTGTAATATGCTATACCAGTGGTGGCGAACCTATGGCACGGGTGCCAGAGGCGGCACTCAGAGCCCTCTCTGTGGGCACGTGCGCCGTCGCCCCAGTCCTAGGCCTTCAGCTGGGTTTTATAAAATCTTTTCGCTTTAGGCCTCCGCCGTCGTGTGCAAAAAAAAAAAAAAAAGGTTCAATCAGTCAATTTCAACTTTTCCTGGGAAAAAAAAAGATCTTGCAAAGTTGGAATTGATTGATTGAACTTTTTAGTCCCACCCAGTCTGCCATTACCACCGCAGTCACGCCCAGCCAATGGGCCACACCCACCCGGCACCTGACGATACATAAGTGGGTTTTGGGTTGCAGTTTGGGCACTCGGTCTCTAAAAGGTTCGCCATCACTGTGCTATACCCAAACAAAAAAAGCTACACTATAGCTGGCTTTCCTATAATTCTTGGAATCACCAAGTATTTAATCCTATTTTAATTTAACTGAATATGTTGTGCCAACTCAACCATGCTCTAGGCCAGGGGCCTGAAACCTTGACAATTCTCAACAATTTGCCTAGGAAGAGTGGAAACCCTGTCAGATCATAGTCCAGGGGTCTTCAGACTTGGCCCTTTTGTGACTTGTGGACTTCAGCTCCCAGCATAACTGGCTGAGGAATTCTGGGAGCTGAAGTCCACAAGTCTTAAAGTTGTCAAGGTTGCAGACCTCTGCTCTAGGCTGATGGGGCACCTTCCCATAATCTCGGGGCTCTCTAGATGACATGGACTTCAAATTCCAATGATCTCCAGCTAAGGAATCTGGGAATCAAAATCCATCATCACCTCAGGAAAGTACAAGGTGAAAAACATCTAATAGTTAGTTAAGGGGATTATAAAGCTTAGGCCAAAAGCTTTACAGAAGAACTTGAGCTGATAGCCAAACAAGTGTAGTCTTGTTTGCAGGCATTACTTCAAGCATCTTGCAGAAACACAACAAGAAAAGCTGGTTTCCTTCCATACAGCAAAGAACTTTTCGATCTTTCCAAGAAAGTTCACAGAAGAAGTACTTAAGAAGGGTGACTTGGATGTGTTGTGAAGAAAAAATGAAGAACTAAAGGACAATAGTCAGGGCTCCTGGTTAAAAAGATAGCAGTCATGAAGGAATACAAAACAATAGATGAATTTTGGCTAGAGGGATGAACAAAAGTATTACAGTTTCCTAATTCAAAGTGTACAATCCTGGTACACTTTTTAACTTTGCTTAAAGGCAAGATTGCTTGGAAGGAAAAGGGTACTGACTTCTTTGTCAGTGTCTCCATTGCTAATGCTATCCACATCGTTTCAAATCTCAGGAGTCAAGGATGAAGGAGAAAGTTCAAAGAAGAACAAAAATGTTACAGGAGCAGTAAGAATACAGCAAGAACCTTATTTGACTGATTCATCAATTGATTAACATTTTTACATTCCTCCTAGCCTTCTAAGCTCTGAGAATAGTCATCAAGTAAAATTAAAACATAGAATTCAAACTCGATTACTTTCAAAACAATAATAGTACTCTCCATAGGCGCAGGCTAGATCATAATGTCTCCCTTGGTGCTTCTGGAATACTACGTGGTTCCAGGAAGTCCCTAGAAAAATCTTGTAACATCAGTGTTAGGAATGATAATTTGCATGACAAGCTTCTAGGGGTGGCAACTATGACCCTGTTATGACCTGTGGACATTAATTCCCAGAATTCCTGAGCCACAGTTGCACACCCTTCTTCTAGGACAGAGACAGCCATGGGAAACTTGGTTCAATAAAAATCAACCATCAAAAATTAACAAAGAGTACTTTAGAAAATTCTGACTTTAGAAAAGTACTTAAAGAAAGTTTAGCATTATTTTTTTTAAAAAAAGGGGGGGGGACTTTTCCTAGTAAGGTCAAAGAATTTGAGAAAGTATACGGGTAACTTTGTTAATAGAAATGGTGTTAGTTTTACAAAGATTAGTAGGGGCAAATAGAAACATATACTATTTCCACAGCAAAGTAAAGCAGGAATGGTTAAATTGATCATTCCGTTTAAAGAGGAGAATATACTCGAGTATGTTTTTCATTTGGATACCACTTCTGGATTTTGTGCTTGTGATTGAAAAAAAAAGGTATTTTGGAATTTGGTTTTGTCAATCAGATAGATTTGCTGTTATGGCTAGTGATGTAACAATGTGTAAAAACAAAAAGTTGAGGCTACAGCAGGGGTAGGCAACCTTGGCTCTTTTATGACTCGTGGACTTCAACTCCCAGAATTCCTGAGCCAGCAATTTCTATTTTTATTTTGTATTTTATATATTAAATTAAAAAAAAAGATATAAGGGGGAAAAAAGCTAACCAAGTAACAAATGTCTTACCGTTCGTAGACAATAAAAATTGAGCAGCGTTTTTCTGGGGTAACCACCTAATTTTGTTAACCTTTTCTTCAATTTCTAAGCTTTTCAAGTAGTCAAACTCTGGCTCGTGGCTCTGGAAGGTACTGTAAACGTTGTATTCACCTCTGCTGTGAGACTGTAGTTTGTTCTGAAAGACAGTTCGAACAAAAAATAAAGATAAAACATGAGAAATTCAATGAATAACAATTGTAAGTTCATTCTTTCTAATGTGCAACAGAGGTCACAGCTCAGCCTAGCTGGATGGCACTTTGCAGGACCTGGCGTACACATCATTGCGCACGTCCACTATTGAGCTGAGAAAGATGGGAATTCAAGGGAATTGCAGCCAACTCAAATGTGCGCCGTTTGAGGGGCTGTCAAACATTCAGTTGATCAACTAAACAAGCCTTTTGATAAAATTTGAAGTGATTAGCATATGAATCCCACATCTCTGGGGAGAAAAGAAGACACTTTAAAGCACTTAACTAATGACTGTAATTTGTCTAATCAGCTAAACAAACATGGTAATTTAACCCTGTCTAATGAATGTCCCACAAATTGGGGAGGAGGTCCTGTTCTCCTGGAGCATCAAAGACTAAATGCACAGGGAAAAGTTCTTTTAATGATTATCTGTTCTCCATTATGCTAGGCTATTCTGGAGGTTTTTAAGAAGAGACTGGACAGCCATTTGTCCAAAATGGTATAGGTTTCCTGCCTGAACAGGGGTTTGGATTAGATGACCTCCAAGGTCCCTTCCAACTTTATTATTATTATATTATTATTATTATTATTATTATTATTATTATTATTATTATTATTATTATTATTATTATTATTCATCACGCAGTTAGCCAGATGTTCAGACTAGATTTGGCATTTTGTCTACCTATCGAGTCCTTACCAAGGACCTGGGATAGGCAGATGTGGATGTTTGATGGTGTTACAGATCTCGTCGCAGGATGGAAGCAGTTCCTAGTAAGGCCGCCTTTTGCAATTGACTAATGGCGAATTTGTCAATGCCAATGGTGTTCAAGTGGTGCTCTAGTTGTTTTGGGATTGCACCCAAGGCGCCTATTACTATTGGTACTACCTTTGCTTGCTTTTGCCACAGTCTTTCTATTTCTATTTGTAGGTCTTTGTATTTTGTTATCTTCTCCAGTTCTTTCTCGTCTATTCTGCTGTCTCCAGTTGTTGTTGTTATTGTTGTTATTATTATTATAAAAGAAGAAAGGGGATGGCTCAAAACCATAGTTTACCCCTTTGCAACTTTGAAGAGATATTGGTTGCTATCTTTGAAAAATTTTGACCTACTATCCATCCATCCACCCACTGCATCCCTCTCACGTTTAGTGAAGTGGGTTAGACAGAGAGTGGACTAGCTCAAAGTCCCTGTGCTATCTCATACACCTAAGAAAGGATTAATTTGGGGGTTTATTGCATCCTTATCTGAATGTTATAAGCTGCTCCTCAGGCATACAAAGAGATATACAAAAATAAGCACTGATTTAATAAACTGCCCCAGTTTTCCCAAGGGAAAATAACAGAGGCACAAACCCACTCCTGCTTCACTGTGACCCATGCTTGTAAAAACCTTGCATGGATTTAGAGCTGAAAAATCTGAAAACAGCCCTGCTTCAAAGCCCCAGTTGCTGATGCATCTACAACAAGGGTGCACAAAGACGGAAGAGACGCCGTATTTCACGAGTTTCATGGTTGCTTCTCAAAGCAAAGTTCCAGTAACTGGAACAGCCTTCTGCTCATGTGCAGGAACCTCTTCCACTTCTTTCTGTAAGCTACATGACATGCCAGACAAGGTGCCACATCACCTCTCCTCTCTTTGCCTTGCTGAGCAGAACTTCCCTTAAATGAGATTTATTAAGCATGAGCAATGATCATTATTAAAGATTAGCCGCCCTTTTTATTAGAAGGGCATTTGAACAACAACATAATGACTTCCAAGTGTTTAATAACAGGCTGAAAGAGGAAACACTCCATATCTTGAAAGAGCTTAATATCAGCCCAGATGGGGTGTTTTTAGAACAGGCCTGTTATTTAATTTGATTTTAGAACAGAAACTTGTGTATATTTATCGTGGTTTTTAGTATCGCCTGTTCACCGCCCTGAGTCCTGTAAGGAAGATAGGGCGGTATATAAATTTAATAAATAATAATAAAATAATAAAATAATAATCTTCCTACCATGTTCATAGAGACCATACCATACTTGAATTATCGGTATTTAAATCCCAAATCGTCTGAAGGATACCAAATTGGGAAAAGCTAGGCTAGAAAAATCTGGGCTGGGGAATATTGTATCAAACTTCTTGATTTATTCATTGGTGTTTCTCCCTCCTTCCCTCCTAATGAAATGTCTTGGCACTTACTTGCCAAGTCTACTGTGGGGGGGTGACCATCTAGATTCAGGCATAACTTATGAGGCCAGATGAAGATGATCTTCTGAGCCTCTTTTCTAAGCTGTCAGTGTTGGCATGCTAAACTGAATTCCCAACCAGACTAATTAACATTTTATTGGCATGAATCTCACTGACGTGATCAGTTGGGAGACACCAGTCATTTCCTGCCTAGTAGGTGACATGGCCTTGCCACATTCTAACCCAAACAGCTCACTGGTAAATGCAATTACAGGTCTGCTGGCATCTGGAGAAGCTTTATCTGGCAGATGGTCCTCAACTGTCTTGGGTGCCTTCTAGATCAGGGCTCTTCAAACTTGGCCCTTTTATGACTTGTGGACTTCAACTCCCAGAATTCCTCAGCCAGCGTGCCTGGCTGAGGAATTCTGGGAGCTGAAGTCCACAAGTCATAAAAGGGCCAAGTTTGAAGACCCCTGATCTATGGGCTGAAAGGTGGTGTATATAATTCTCAACCTATGACCACAATTGAGCCCAAAATTACGGCTGTAAGTCGTGGTGGTTGTTAAGCAGGTCACCCTATGACTGTGCCCCTCTTTATTACCTTTATTGCAGTGGTCATTAAGTGAACACAGTGGTTGTTAAGCAAAATCATTGTAGAAATGACTTTTTCCCCCCTAGAAATCTATTTCCGGCAAACGTCATCTGACTGAGGGATGTGGCAAATGGCCGTAAAGACAGGTCAGTTGTCAAGCACCCAAAATGGGACCATGTGACCATGCTAGATTTGGGGGAGGGAGAGGGAACAGCTGTTCAGAACTTCAAAACCATATCGCAAATAGCTCTGGGAAGGTCCGTCAAAACCATGTCGTAAGTTCAAATGGTCGTAAGTGCCAGATGATAAGCTGAGGAGCATCAGCCTTCCTTCCCCAAATTGAATCTCAATCGCCAGAATTCTTGGCAATGCTATGCTGGCTGGGCTCAGTTCTCAGGACCACCCAAGTTAGGAGCTAATTTAGGATGTTGCCTAATGCCAAGACCATTTCGCACAGTGTTTCTCAACCTTGACAATTTTAAGGCATGTGGACTTCAACTCCCAGAATTCCACAGCCAGCATTGCTGCCTGTGGAATTCTGGGAGTTGAAGTCCACATGCCTTAAAATTGTCAAGGTTGAGAAACACTGATTTAGCATGTTTAGCATGCTTTATTTATTTATTTATATCTCAAAATAAGCCCTGGATAATTAAGTATTTTCCTCTTCCCTGTGAACCTGATTCTGGGTGTATAAATCACCCATTTACACCTATAACAGGGTGTCTATTTTCCAAGGACAAATACCTGCCCAGAACCCAGTGGATTTGCAGTGATTCTTCAGGCAAACGTAGAAAACTCTTTATGGTTTGTAAAGGAAAGAAAAAAAATCAGTATCTGAGGAATTTGGGAATCATAGCTTCAACTTTTCTCCCGTTTGGGTGTTTCAAATATTATTTAAAGGGGGGGGGGAAGGATTGCTAAGCTTAGCAGAGACTGAACACCACAACATTGTTATAATAGCTCTTATTTTTCTTCTAAAAAAAGCAAGAAGTTCCACTGCTGAATTTTAGTAAACAGCTTTAAGTTGCCAATATCCTAAGCAAATCTTACAAGGTGCCATTTATAATCAAATCAGAAAATATTTACTGTATTAATGATAGATCATAACTGAGTGTACCAACGGAAATCTTAATCAATATAACACAAGTAGAAATTTAAATATCTAAGTAAAGAAACGCTAAATAAAAAAATGCTGAGAAATTCTACAAATAAAATGTTTTATTATAATTTAACCAGCAAGTCAATGTTTTAATAAAGAATTGCCAAGAATAAAGGAAGAGGTATGTTAAAACCTGGAGGGAAGTTCTGGTAAAAAAAATCCTTCCCCCTTCCTCACCCTATCAGCAAGAGTGTTTTCCTAACAATTAAATTAGTCTGATAGGTACAAAGGGAGACCATGATTAAGATTTACATTCGAAGTGAAGAGCATAAATAGGTTTTGTATAACAAAAGACCTCCCCCCCCAAAATCATCCTTAAAAAAGAAAAAGGAAAAAAAAGTCAGCAAAAGTCACCCTGATATTTTTCTAGAAAGCTCTGAAGACATGGTTCTGTCAGCAGGCCTGAAGACAGCAGATTGCCACAAAGCCCATCAAGTGGTTGGTGCTAATCTATCAATATCTCAGGGGCTGCCCCAAAGAAGAGGGAGTCAAGCTATTCTCCAAAGCGCCTGAAGGCAGGACAAGAAGCAAGGGATGGAAACTAACCAAGAAGAGAAGCAACCTAGAACTAAGGAGAAACTTCCTGACAGTTAGAACAATTAACCAGTGGAACAACCTGCCTCCAGAAGTTGTGAATGCTCCAACACTGGAAGTGTTTAAGAAGAGACTGGACAGCCATTTGTCCGAAATGGTATAGGGTTACCTGCCTGGGCAGGGGGTTGGACTAGAAGACCTCCAAGGTTCTGTTCTGTTCTGTTCTGTTCTGTTCTGTTCTGCTCTACTCTACTCTACTCTACTCTACTCTACTCTACTCTCGTCAAGAAAGCAACCAAGCTCAGAGAGCACCAAGGACTCTTCATTTCAACCCTGAGCTACAATTATTCTCCTTTATTGGTATCCACATTACCATTCATGTATGAAACATCAATTAGCATATCAAGAAACAGCTGGAGCTAGCTTTACATCTGAATCTTACAAGTGTTTCCAATAACTCAGTAAGGACTGATCATTGGTGTCTTGGGATATATCCAGATACCTTGGATGCCCCCAAGCAAGAACTAGCATAATAACTAATATTTTTTTTGGCATTTTATAGATTAAAAGGGAAACATGGAGTAGGCTGATTGCATTGAGTGACTTGTCCCCAGCAGTCTGACCACAAGGTGGCACTAGAAGATTGCCTTAAGTCTACGTGAAGGACAAACTCATAACTTCCCCACTCCTAAGAAGTCTATACAGCACATACATTATTTTATATCTCCTAGTGTTTCTTTCAGAAGAATGTATCAATTAATACACACAGAGAGACTTGATGTCATTTCAAACTGAATATTTTTGAATTAATCTACAACAAGCAACAGAATTGTTATATGCTGTTTCCTTACACACACATGCACACACACAATGCTTACAATATTAAATCCTCTCTGTTACAAGATCTACTGTTCAGGTATTTACATTTTCCTGAAAGAACGCAAGCAAATTATCTCCACTCCAGATACTGTCCCCAAAATCAAAAGTATGAAAGGTTAATGTCTTCCTTCTAACAAGACAGTAAAAACATCACATAGGTTGATCCATTTTTGGCTTAATGGGTGTGAAATGAGTGATATGCAGGAAGGCAACTGTCCTCATTAAATTCCATCCTTGACATCTCTGTGGCCTCTTCGATGAGAGGCCACAGATGAGAGATAGATCCAGCTCCTGGACCAGAACCAGTTTCCTATCCTTATTGCGTTAACTTAGTCTTCCTGGAAAATGTCCACTTGAGTAACAGTATTAAACTTAGCATTTCCCACACATTCTCCAATGTACAACCTGAAATGTAAGACTTCACTAAGATATTCAGAGAATTTAAGAACCAGATGTAAGAGAAAAGTAGGCAAGGGGTGGAGTTAAACAAGATTAATGTCAGGTGCAAAGGGTCAGGACCATAGGTTAAATTGCACCCCATAAGATTTATTCAAGCCCATAAACAAGAATCTAGTCAACTAATGGTCAGCACTAAACTGCCCTGAGATAAAGGTCAATAGATTCAAGGAAGATTAGACTTGGATCATTTGTGGTAACACAAGGACTCTAAGCTGATGACATGTTTGACTCCGCCCTACAGTTCTGCCTGCTCTTTTCCTACACCAGAAGAGGACATGCAAATCCTCTCTGGATATCACTGACTTAGGCCCAGCTCTAGCAAGAATACCACATCTTTCCCCACCACTTGAACCTAAGGGGAAGGATGTCAACAAGAAGCTTTCTGCATAGGCAAAGAGCTTCTATATGCAAGCCAATCTAGCTTTTGGATGCGAAAGATTTCCAGGAGAAGAAGGTTAGTTCTTCCCAGTTCAACCTAGTTTGTGGCTTTAAGTGGTACAGTTAGTCCTCAACCTATGACACAATTAGGGTCAGAATTTCCATTGCTAAGCAAGGCTATTGTTAAGTGAGATGTGCCCAATTTTATGACCTTTTTTTGCTAGAGTTCTTAAGCAAATCACTGTAGTAGTTGTTAAGTGATCCATGCCAGCTGGCCTTCCCCCATTGCCTAGGGCAACTGGCACTTTTATGACTAAATCAATTCTATTTTGGAGCAACTACATAAAAAAAGGAGAAAATGAAAACCTTACCTCTTGCTCTTGTTGAAATATGACAACTCTACCGCCTTTGTCTCCCGTCGCTAGCAATTCTCCAGAATGATTAAATTCTACCGTAGATATTATGTCAGCTGTACAATAAAGAGCAAAAAGACACAGGTTAGCATTCTTAACAAACATTCAAACTAGGTACTTGCATCATGGACTTGGAAGAAGCGGGATAGGAAGACTATTGATGCTTCTGAACTATGGTGATGAAGAAGATTCCTAAGAATGCTGGGACAGACCGGTAAACAAACCAATGGGATCACTGAACAAATCAACCTAGAGATCTCACTCGAGGTACGAATCACCAGGATCAGAGAATCCTACATTGGACACATCATGCAAAGATCTAGCTCTCTGCAGAAGGCTCGAATGCTGCGAAAAGTGGAAGGAAAGACAAGAAGACTTCCAGCAACAAGGTAGATAAGATTCAGTTAAGTAGTCATGTGGATGCACATTGGAAGACTTGAAAGATTGGGTTAGAGTCAGGGACAAGAAATCAAGAACCAGGATAGAATTCAAAAGTACTACAAGTTTATTTTGTGCTACCTTTACACAAGAATCTGAACTACTAATGGCCAAGGCAAATTGATGCCAGATAAATCAATGGGCTTCAAGGGAGGGGGCTGGAATTAGGATTCTTACAGGGGAATTTGACACACACACCTCTGAGGCTCAGCCTGCTTGTCGCCTACAGTTAGGAGAGGATCATCATACAGAATATTGATCTATATGATGATTAAGAGTTGACACTGACTCAATGGCACATCATCAGTCAAAACAATGGCTGAGCAGAGAATAGTAAGGTTCTAGGAATGTAGGTACCTGTATCCCGGTTGTTCCCGTTTTAGGTTACTCTCATCTATGCAATTAATCACACAAGCCAGATATGTCATCTAACTAGTGTTTCTTTTACATCCCTTCTAAGGCAAGATTCCTAAATCTAAAGCAAAACTTGGTTTAGGTATCATTATTTATAAATGTCCACAACAACTAGGAGCCCTAGTTCTGGCAGAATACCAAAATAAAAATTTCTGCTTTGTGGGGTAAGTCAAAGAGGAATGATTACATTGTAGGTAGCACCTGCAAGTTCACTAAAATCCTGGTTTACTGATCCATGCTTGCATGGGTATTACAAATGTTTGCAGTGTAATAAAGCCAACCATTTCTTCCTGACTAGAGATGAAAACACAAAAGTTAACATCTCTAATCAACATGTTGAATGATCTTGAATAAACCACTACATGATGGTATCACTCACCTTACAAAGTTGGTTGTAGAAATAAAGGGGAAGCAGATACAGGTAGTCCTAGACTTACAACAGTATGTTTAGTGACTGTTCAAAGTTACAACAGCACTGAAAAAAGTGACTTATGAGGCAATCCAACATTTTAAAACTGAAAGTAGTTGAAAGAAAATTCAGCTTCTTTTCAGGAATATAACTGATCTGTATATTGGTTAAAGGCAATATTGATTCTTAGAAATGCTTATCAAATAGTTTCCACACTGACATTAATCCAACACAGTCAACTGAATACAGTCCTTCCCCTTTCTTAAACCACATTTATTTAAACTGTGGCTTGCAAATAAATTGCTTTTCACAAAAACGTGCTAAGTCAAAACTGATCAATGGTTTATGGCTTAGTGTCAAAGTCCCCAACTATTCCTTCCAACTAACAGTTTAAAAAAAGGGAAGCTGGCAAGTAACAAAGCCTCTAGCATCCCCTTTATATCCAAGAATCCTGCTGAAATTTTACAGAAATCTTTATTTGGAAGGATGTCAAAAGAAAAAGGACAGAGTGGGAGTGGGAGCTAGACAGTACAATATTCTGTTAAGCATTGCACTGCATACCAGCTGTTTTCACAAAGAGGCAGATCTTCTCAGGAGATGTTTTGAAGACCATCCACAATGTAGCCTCAAAATGCCCCAGGTGGGGACTCATGGCCTTAGACAAATTTAGCTATCCTGGCAGTTATTCTGATTTTGTGTAGCAGCACAAAAGACCTACCAGATCCCAATGGGCCAATCTCCCACTATGCCTTCTGCGTGACTAATACATTTAAAATTTAAATATTTTAGATGTATTGCCATTTTAGATGTATTCATATTTAATATAATTTTAGTTTTTACATTATAAATATAGGCTGACCCTGGACTTCCCTTATGGATGTTAAACCATCCCACCTCCACTCTATCGTATCCCCACCCCACCCCACTATCCTAGCTATTTCCTGGTTAATTTTAATGCATTTATCTTACAGTTTTAATCTTTTATAATATTGTTTTATATTGTAAGCCACCCAGAGTCGCAAGACAGCAAGATAAAATTTAATAAATTTAACAAATAAATAAATAAAGTTGTTTTAGAAATGTATTCTGACTCTCTCGTAAACTTCATCTACATTTATTAAGATAAATCATTCATCCGTTCATTCATAAGAGCACTCTGCTTGTAATGGTCTCTGACCACAATGAACGGAATTGATTGATTGATATTCTGGCAGCTGCTTCTATGCTGCAAACGGCTCATTTTTAAAGATACCACCTTGAAATGATATAAGGTTTGCTCTCCTTCCCATCCTGTGAGTAGATCAGGGTTCTACACCTAGCCAGCACTATCCAAATTGTGAGAGTAACCAAGTCCCCAAACACGGTGAGCACGGCACAAGCCATCGTGGGCTGTTCCCTGACTCCACTGGATGACATCGCCAGGGCCTGTTGCCTTGGCAGAATGAGGAAAATTCTCAGGGATGACTCACACCCTGGTTGGTACCTTTTTACTCTCCTACATCGGGTAGGAGATACAGAAACATAACCAGCTGTACCAACAGGCTGAAGAACAGCTTTTATCCATGGGCCATCAGGCTTCCGAATGGGACATAACTTTATAACTTTATGCATGACAGACTCGTGATGTGCAATTAGTTCACAGGGTGAAATAAGTTGGGGGTTTGTAGTCACCGTGAGTTTGTGGTGAGGGGGGGCACAGAGGGAGGCTCAGCTAATTTCACTGTATACATCAGTGGTGGCGAACCTATGGCACGGATGCCAGAGGCGGCACTCAGAGCCCTCTCTGTGGGCACATGCGCCGTCGCCCCAATCCTAGGCCTTCAGCTGGGTTTTATAAAATCTTTTTGCTTTAGGCCTCCACCGCCGTGTGCAAAAAAAAAAAGGTTCAATCAATTTCAACTTTTCACGGGGGAAAAAAAGATCCTGCAAAGTTGGAATTGATTGATTGAACTTTTTAGTGCCACCCAGTCTGCCGTTACCACCGCAGCCATGCCCACCCAATGGGCCACACCCACCCAATGGGCCACATCCAGCCAATGGGCCACACCCACCCGGCACCCGACAATGTATAAGTGGGTTTTGGGTTGCAGTTTGGGCACTCAGTCTCTAAAAGGTTCGCCATCACTGGTATACATGTTATACTTTGATAATAAAGGGTTTATTATTATTATTATTATTATTATTATTATTATTATTATTATTATTATTATTATTATTATTATTATTATTATTATTATTTCTTAATTTTATTCCAAGTATGGCACCCTTCCACACCCGTGCTTACAACTCAACAGAGCCATGCTGGGAAATAAACTTAGGAAGAGGGGGGAAGAAGCTGCCCTTTCCACCAAACATCATCAGTTGTCATCAAAATGCCAACAGGATCGTAAATACTACTAGCAACTCTGGTGTGGGAGGGTTTGGTGGGTGCAAATTATTAATTGCTCACTTCCTTATCTTACTTCCTTTTCAAAGCATGTTTTCTTTGTAAGAATCTCAGAGTCTTTACAATTGTACAACGGTTTAAGGAAAGAAGGGAAAAATCACAAAGGAAAAACAGTTCAACAACAACTGCTCACACATCACTTTGGTGTCTTCCCACTTCAGGAACCACAGGTACAAAATAGGCACCCTCCTTTTCTATCACACACATACACATACCTGTTCTTCACAATCCTGCAGCCAATGAGGAAGAAATGGAGAAAAGAGGCAAAAAAAACTCAAGCTGTTGCTTATTCTCTAGAATTGGCCTTCAGTGACATTACCAATTTGGCTTTTTTCTTACAAACAGCACAACTGTAGCAATTTGTGCTCTCACAGATATGCAATGAATCAAATCTCAAAGGACCATAGGATTAAATACAAATTAAAAATCCAAGAGCCATAGGGGGCTGGAAACCCTTTCAACATTAGATTTCTGACCTAGTATAAAAATAAAGTATAAAATAAAGGAAGAAGAAGAGAAAAGGAAAGAGCAAAAACAACATATTTTTCCCTCTTTCTCAACACACATTTTGTAAACTCTCGAATCCAAATTGCTAGAAGGTGCAGGATTTCTAGGACTCAAAACATAACCAGAGTCATAAAGAACCTTATTTATTGTCCATAAAGAAGAGAGAAACGAATCTAGAAATAGGATACAAGTAGCCATTGGCTTACACCTGGTCACCTAGTGGCTATTCACAGTTACAACAGACCTCTCCAGGGCTACTTAAGACCCAGATTCCAAACACTCACCCACCCACCCTCTTAGGTGACGTGATTGCATTTTGCGTGCCTGGTAACGGGTCAGTAATCACAACCACTTGCACCATCACTTTATGACTGCTGCAAAAAAGGTCATAAAATTTGACATGGTTATGTATGTGGTGACTCATTTTATGACTTTTTTTCTGGGCTCGATTATAATCTTACATCAGGACTACCTGTGTATGTTTCATAAAAAGATTGAGATTACTAGATCTCTTTCAAGTTCCAACCTGATATAAATACCCCTCCCTCTCTCTCTCTTTTTTCCTTCTCTCTCTTTCTCCCTCCTTCCCTCTCTTCCTCTCTCTCTTTTTCCTTGTGAGCTTCATAGCTTGTAGTACGGGGGCCACAGGCCAAAGTTGCTTCCAGAAGATCCAGCTGAACATTTTAAAATGACACAGGTGTGAACCAATTAGAGAAACGATTAAAGACACAATCAGAAAGCAACCACACTCACCCCCATTTCATGTCAATTACCTTTAAAAGTAAACCACATGGCATCGATTTTCATTTTTCAGCCAGCAACTCCACCTATTTCGAGTGAATTTATCTTTGAGGAAGGGCTGCGAGGGTCAAATGCCTCCATCACCTTTTTTGCTACTTGCCTGGATGATCAAATATGGAGAGAGGGGAGCTTTTCTAAGCCCCATCTTAACGATTTCTTGGGCAACCAAATGAAAGCTCTGCCTCACTCTTTCTCGCTGACCCAAATATGTCAGATTTTTTTTTCCTCTATCACATCAACTTCCCCCACCCACCCCCGTGAGTGAGGTCTGCAATATTTTCACAAGCAACAGTAAAAGGGGATGGATGCAAATGTGAGTTTCATTCTTTGCTGTGTTAAAAAGTAACGCTTCCCTTTTTTAAAAGATCAAAGAATGACTAGCAACTCTGGTCTAATTTTTTAGGCTTCTAGAAATTTACTCCTGCTAATAAACTGTTTTGCAAAAGCATATTTTGGTGCAATAGTAAAATAAGTTCCGTTAAATCAGCAGGGCAATCTAAGACTGGGCAATTGGTAAAATGGGGCTGTATGTATATGTAAGCAAACTTCGGTGCCCGTAGTTGTCACTCAATCTTAATATAGATGCATAATGCTATTAAAGCCAACATTGACAGCTGAAGAATGACTGAAGACTACCAAATTGTTTAATTAATTCAAAATGACCTTGAAGACAGCAACTGAGCAGTGCAGTGCAGTGAATCAGGAGAATACACATGCTTTAGGGGAGCCTTTTGAAGGAAGGCTAGAGACAGAATACAAAAAAAAATATTCTTAGATAATTACAATGACACACAGCTCCGTCTATAATTGCAGGACAGCTTCATTACGAACAGCCCAAACTCTGTATACTCAAAAGCTTTTATTGGTTTATGCTACTTTAGCTGTTCTTAATAAATTATAGGGGTTTTTTTTAGCCATGGTTCAAAGTATCTGTGGTTGCTTTAAATAGTTCTAGGAAATCTCACGTGTCT
>NW_015388278.1:283146-293112 GCF_001527695.2 Protobothrops mucrosquamatus
GGTCGCTTTCTTCAGTGCTGTTTTAACTTTGAACGATCACGAAACAAACTGTTGTAAGTCGAGAATTACCTGCGTTTTTAAGAGAAGCTCATTTTCTCCCAGTCTAGAGAAAGGGTCTATTGCAGTGATGGTGAACCTTTTAGAGACCGAGTGCCCAAACTGCAACCCAAAACCCACTTATTTATTGCTGGGTGCCAGGTGGGCGTGGCCCACTGGGTGGGCGTGGCCCACTGGGTGGGCGTGGTCACCTTGATGTTGCTCGTGGGGATGGACGCCTGTGGGGGCCAGGCAGGGTTGGGGAGATCCAGGGGGTCTCTGGCAGGTGGGGTGGTGGGTAGGAGGCTCGTCCTGCGGGGTGAGGTGAGGCAGGGTGGGGGTGCCATTATCTCAGGGCAAGGCAAGGCAGAAGCCGGGGTAGCTGCTGCCTGACACCATCGCCCCCCGCATACAGAGGCCAGCGAGCGCATGGGGGCCGACAGTGTCCGTCAGCCACAGCCTGCCGGCCCCTCGACTGGCACACTCTGGGGCTCCGCAGCCCGCCAGTTCAGAGAAGTGCCCACAGAGAGGGCTCTGGTGCTGCCTCTGGCACGCATGCCATAGGTTCGCCACCACTGGTCTATTGTTTAGATCACGTTTCATCACTCATGGAACAAATATATGTCCTATAGACCTGTGTGAGGTCTAGCAATATGGTGTGCAGCCATTTACTGCTTAGTAATTTGAGGAATTTTGGAGGGCATTTAAGAGGTCAATTATCTTTTTCATCCACAAATTTGGCAACTATTCAAATTTGCATTATCTTTATGTCCTCCAACTAAACTTGGCAGACATCTTGAACTGCTGCTCCACTCTTTCCCTCTATTTAATTCCTCCAGATCAGACTTGTACCCAAAATAATGAATTGTACTCAAAAGAGAGAGAGAGAGAGAAAGAGAGAGAGAAGCTTGTACGCAACATCACAACTAAAAGTTACAAAACCGTTAGAATCTAGTTTCTGAAATACAATAATAATAATAATAATAATAATTTTAATTTGTATACCACCCTTCTCCCGTAGGACTCAGGGCGGTTCACAGCATATTTAAAAAACAGGTACTATACATAAATACAAAAATACGAAAACACAAAAAGCAATTTTAAATTCAGATTCCCCCTCCCCCATCTACAGACAAAGCTTCAGTTGATTTATCCCAACAGTAAAAAAAAACAAAAAACTCTAGCACCATTCAATTTGAAAAATATCAGTTTAATTGTCTGATAAATGTATGGCAACATGCTCAAATGCATAAAATAAAGCAGCCAGAACAAGCAGGCAAAACCTGCATGCAAAAAGCAAAGAACTCACTATTAAAAAACAGTGCATTCTCATACCTTGGTCAAAGTAACCAGCAGCCATCAAGGCACTGATGTTCAACGGGGGAGATTTAATTGCGTGTGGGAACTGACACCGGAAGCATTTCATCTTCCGCAGGGCACTGATTTGCCTGGATATTTTCATCTGTGTTAACACCCTGGCTGCCAAGCCAAACAAATGCAAGCCTCTCCTTTGAAGGGGTAACTGGTATTTCAGTGGCAATGATAGCAGAGGTTATTTTTGTCCTTCAAGTGCTGCAGCGGGCAACGGAGAATCCAGAAGAGGACACACCGCGTTCAATTCACAGTGCCTTGTCTTTCCTTCAACCGTGCTATGGGGGGGGGGGGAGAGGCTACAGTCTGTAATTTGGGGGGGGGGTTTGCAGCCCCGTAACATAACTCACATCAGTGCTTGCTAGTCTGAACAGTAGTAGTCTTTTACTATGAGGTAAGCAAGAAGAGGAGAGAGGACAAAGGATCAATGCACCTGGAGTTTGTTGTGCAGTGTCCTACACTTGAGTGTGTTCTCCTTTAGACCGAAACCACTCACAGACGAAATAAGGTCATTTCAATGGAAAGAGCCTGCTAAAATCATATCAAAGAAGCATGTGATCCTTCTGCCTTTTAAGAAAAGACTCTTTCCTTTCTTTCTTTCTTTCTTTCTTTCTTTCTTTCTTTCTTTCTTTCTTTCTTTCTTTCTTTCTTTCTTTCTTTCTTTCTTTCTCTCTGTCTTCCTTCCTTCCTGTTATATAGTGTCTTAAAAGCATAGAGCAGTGGCGGCGAACCTATGGCACGCGTGCCAGAGGCGGCACTCGGAGCTCTCTCGGTGGGCACGTGCGCCGTCGCACCATTCCTGCCTCCCCTCGCACTCCCTCCTCACCACCAGCCCCCCCAAAGGAGAGTCGCCCCTGGGCATGGCCCGTGCAGAGCAGCGCAGCCAAGGACATGGCAGCTGGGCAGCAGGGACAAGACTCCGCCCTCGTGCCCCATCACATGCAAATCATGCTGTGGGGTGTGGGCAAAGGGTGTGGCCGCCATGGTGCTGCAGGGCTGCCTGGGCGATCTGCTGCGGAGGGCCATGGAGGCGGTGGGTGACCCTGCGGGCGGGCAGGGAAGGGACAGAGTGGGGGGGCGGAACGGGGAGGGCGGAGCAGGGTTGGGGCAGTTTTTGGGCACTCGGTCTCTAAAAGGTTCACCATCACTGGCATACAGTATGTGACATATGTAAGCTTTATTATTATTATTTATTGAATTTATAAGCTTGGGAATTTAAGGAGATTCAAAAAAAAAATCTTGCACTTTTGCTGCAGAATATTACCATATTTGGAGGGTTTCTATTCTTTTTTGCAGTCTAATTCTTCCACTCTGTTTCATCTCTTATTATACCATCTTACACACACACACACACACAGAGAGAGAGAGAGAGAGAGAGAGAGAGAGAGAGAGAGAGAGAGAGAGAGAGAGAGAGAGAGAGAGAGAGAGAGAGAGAGAGAGAGAGAGAGAGAGATGTTTACCACTTACTCTGCCATCCTTTGATAACTCCTTTCCAAAAATAAACCGCTGCTCAAAGCAGGTGAATTCAGCTATTCCATGCAGCCTCTATAAATCAAAGTCGAGGCTTCTCTAGTGTGGAACTTTTAAAACAGTGGAACAGCAGAATCTGAACTGCTAAAAAGTCATCACTGAAAAGTAATAAAGGAAAGGGACTCAGAGGCAAGTTATCTGTTCAAGACATGTCCTAAAGCAGTGGGCAACAAGGAAACTGTACATACAAATCTTCCCACCTTGGTCTTCCTTTGGTGCTTTCCTGAAACCTGCCCTACCCAACTTATTATCTCAAATTCTTTTCCCTGAAATTAAAAACAAAACAAAATGAAACGAAACAAAATGAAATGAAATGCTACACTGGAATGCTCCAGAGTGCCACCCTGAAACATCAATTTCATTTCAGGAATGTGACTGGATCCTACACTGGCCCTTTAATGGAATAAATTAAAATATGGCCCAGAGATTTTTTGGGAAGTGTGTCTTTCCTGGATAAATAAGAGCAACACTAAGCAGCGGTGGCAGAGAGAGCTTCTTGGAAGAATAGAAGACTCTAGTCATAAGGACAGCCATCACAGCCCCTTTGTGTGACTGCCTTAACACACTCTTCCAGATCTTCTGATCAGTTAAAAACAGTGCCCATCTTTTCATCTAAGTACAAAAAGCTCCAATTTCACCTAAACTTTAAACTCAAGGGGTACAAAAGTCTCACCTTTCTGCACTAAAGGCACATCTAACAGCAGAGAATGAAACCCTCCAGGGGTATGGGCTACTCAAGGGGCATGGGCTGCCCCAAAGAAGCGGGAGTCAAGCTATTCTCCAAAGTGCCTGAAGGCAGGTCGAGAAGCAACGGATGGAAACTGATCAAGGAGAGAAACAACCTAGAACTAAGGAGAAACTTCCTGACAGTGAGAACAATTAACCAGTGGAACAACCTGCCTCCAGAAGCGGTGAATGCTCCAACACTGGAAGTTTTTAAGAAGAGACTGGACAGCCATTTGTCCGAAATGGTATAGGGCAGTGATGGCGAACCTTTTAGAGACTGAGTGCCCAAACTGCAACCCAAAGCCTACTTATGCATCGTCGAGTGCCGGGTGGGTGTGGCCCATTGGCTGGGTGTGGCCCATTGGCTGGGTGTGGCCAATCACGTGGGTGTGGCCAATCGGGTGGGCGTGGCCCATTGGGTGGGCATGGCTGTGGTGGTAACGACAGATTGGGTGGGACTAAAAAGTTCAATCAATCAATTCCAACTTTGCAAGACCTTTTTTTTCCTGCGAGAAGTTGAAATTGACTGATTGAACTTTTTTTTTTTTTTTTGCACACGGCGGCGGAGGCCTAAAGTGAAAAGGTTTTATAAAACCCAGCTGAAGGCCTAGGACTGGGGCGACGGCGCGCGTGCCCACAGAGAGGGCTCTGAGTGCCGCCTCTGGCACCCGTGCCATAGGTTCACCACCACTGGTATAGGGTTTCCTGCCTGAGCAGGGGGTTGGATTAGATGACCTCCAAGGTCCCTTCCAACTATTATTATTATCATTATTATTATCATTATTATTATTAGATGGTATTGATCAGAATATTCACAACTGCTAATTTTAACTGCTTAAACCTTTTATAATTCAAGGTTCAAGTCTCTTGCCTGTCTGACAGGTGACCATTTTGAGAAGGTCACTTGGTTGCCCTGTCCTTCAGAGTCAAGATAGGCGTGGTATTAACAAGGACCTACAGTGGTAGAAACATTCTGACTGTATATTTCTACTAGACAACACAAAAACTGTCCGTTTGTTCTTTCAGAGCTATTTCTTTCTTTACACACACACACACAGAGAGAGAGAGAGAGAGAGAGAGAGAGAGAGAGAGAGAGAGAGAGAGAGAGAGAGAGAGAGAGAGAGAGAGAGAGAGAGAGAGAGAGAGAGAGAGAGAAGAGAGAGAGAGAAGAATTTGGAGAAGTGGTCTGAAAATAAATATAGAAAAGACCAAAGTGACAACTAAAAACCTTACAGAAAAATAAAAAAAATCAACTGTCAGAAAAAACAGGTCTCCAAATAGTCAAAAAAATCAAATATTTGGGGATTTATTTAACAGCAAGATGTGCAACAATAAAAGAAGACAATTATGTAAAATTATTAAAACAAATAAAACTAGACTTGGAAAAATGAAAAAAACTACAACTTTCAATGCTGGGGAGAATAGCAAGGGTGAAGATGAATAAAAAAATAAAAAAAAATATTTCAAACAATACCTATAAGATTGGGAAATATCTTCTTTGCTGAATTAAATAAATTAATACTGAAATTCATTTGGCAAGGAAAAAAAGCTAGAATTAGATTGAAAATGCCTCAAGAAGCGAAAGAAAACGAAAATGTGCATGGGGGACGGGGAACAGATTTCTCCTTTGAATTAATTCTAATATGGCTTCATTGTCAATTTCTCCCCCTCCCCAACAAGCAATTTTTTTTTGGTTTTATTATCTGTCAAATTTGTATAGAAAAAAACCTGTAAAACTGATCTGCCTTACATTTTTCTTGGGAACCATGGAATTAAAAAAGTGTGGGAAACAGCACTAGTTGGAATGCTAATGTACTTCTTGCTATTAACAAAATTAACACATACTTGCTATTGAAGGAGGAAAAAACTAAAGGAAGTGTTTTACTCACATCCACTCCACATTTTTTAGGTATATTAGCATATTAAAACCCAACAATTGCCTCTATTTATAGACATAAGGAAACATTTGCTTGAGGGCATAAATACTGATGGAGTCGCACAATCAATAAATTTAAATTATGAATTTAAATTATGAATTTAAATAATAAATATAATAATGAATTTAAATAATAAATTGTGGATTCTGAAAACCTCCTTATGAATAAATACATCCGAAAATATATTTATATTTCTAAAATATGCAATTCTTTAAAACAAAACAGGTGGGCTTAGGGAATTTTTTTTTAAATTAAAAATATACAAGATTGTATTTTCTATATGTATTACAAAATGATTATTGAAAGTGTTATGGAATGCAACAGGTGTGTAACATAACTTTGACTTTTGGCTCAATACAATAGCCTCCTGAGAAATCAAGGTTTGAAAAAGATGGGGAGATAACTTTAGCGCTTACAGATTCAGAGATTGGGTTGACACAAACATTGGTCAGTAACACAGAACAAAGAATAATAGGGTTGGAAGGGACCTTGGAGGTTTGCTAATCCAACTCCCTGCTCAAGCAGGAGACCTCTAACATTCTGGGCAAATGGCTAGCTCAGGGGTCTTCAAACTTGGCCCTTTTATGACTTGTGGACTTCCAACTCCCAGAATTCCTCAGCCAGCGTGCCTGGCTGAGGAATTCTGGGAGTTGAAGTTCACAAGTCATAAAAGGGCCAAGTTTGAAGACCCATGGGCTAGCTAGCCAGTTATCTGGAAAATCTCCAGTGATGAAGCACCCACAAATTCTGGAAGCAAGCCATTACTTTGGTTTACTGTTCTGACAGGAAAGTTCTCCTTACTTCTAGGTTGGTTCTCTCATTAACGATCTTCCACCCATTGCCCTAGGACAGGGGTCTTCAAACTCGGCAACTTTAAGACTTGTGGACTTCAACTCCTCAGGGCTGGCTGAGGAATTCTGGGAATTGAAGTCCACAAGTCTTAGAGTTGCCAAGTTTGAAGACCCCTGCCCTAGGAGCTATTCAGCTGAGATCAGGCTGATCTCAGATATCAGGACAGGCATGTCAACCCTGCCAGTACAACCAGTGGGATTAACATATGCAGGCACAGGAAACCCTGGTTCAAATCTCTGCTCAACATGATTAACGGAATGGCTAGGAACCATGAATGACCTTAACCAAATTGGACAGGGTGACTACAAGGCTAAAATGGGCAGCGACACAGGAACTGTTTGAAGGAAATACAGAAACAGGTTTAATAATCTAGCTATGAATAGAAGGAACCCCAGGCCATGCCAGCTATGCCTCTTCTCCAACAATGAGCAACCGCAGGCCATGCTAGCTATGTGCCTTCTTCAACAACATCAATACACAGTAAGCTTGAAGAAGATCTCTCATTGTAATAAGGCCGCTTACATAAATACTTCGCTATGTATTCAGACTGGTCTTTTTAAATAAAGCAATACTCATAATCTTTGGTCCCGGTAGAAGGATGACATCATTAACAGCATAAAATGACTGAATGTCATTTGCATGATCTGATGTGTAAGATGTTATTATGGCTTACGTGTGCTTATGGCTGCATTGCATCAGTGGATTTAGCTGAAGCTTGAACCACTTAGGTCAGGGGTCTTCAAACTTGGCAACTTTAAGACTTGTGGACTTCAACTCCCAGAATTCCTCAGCCAGCCAGGGCCGGCTGAGGAATTCTGGGACTTGAAGTCCACAAGTCTTAAAGTTGCCAAGTTTGAAGACCCCTGACAGATGACAACTGACTTAACTTCATTCATCAGCATCCTTTCGTATGGTGTGTGCAAGAGCTACATTTTAGAACACAATCAGGACAGCAAATTTTCTGCCGGATCCTTAAATATCCGGTCCTTAAACTGTTGCCATGGGACAAGGATTTCTTAATTCATGTAAGTAGGTCAAAGCCCTAGCCATAACTAATACCGTGTAGCATTGGACAAGAATCCGTCTTCCTGTCCAGTGAAGTATTGGACGACAAGAAGAATCCATCCAAAAGACACGCTAACTGGGAACTAAGTTACATCTTCTCCAGCCTCAAATATTTCATACAGGATTAACCGGGAACAGCAGAAGATAAATGCAGCCATTATAATGAACAGGGCTATTCTCTGCTCTTCCTACCCGGATTCCCTCCCAGCCAATATTGTGCGCTGGGCACTGGGCAGACCTTTTCAACTTTGAAGACTCTCTCATGGAAAAGCATAGATTCCAAATTCTTAAAGGCAAAGGGCTCAGAGAGACAGATCCAGAGGTCTAAGAAGGCAAAGTATTTAGAGAAATAGAAAGATCTAAACAAATCAGTGTGGAATCTTTTTCTCCAATCTCCTTGGCAATTTTATTCTCTTATGGGAAAGATTTCTGATTTTGGTCCTTTGAAGGATATTGGCATTTTTTTTTGTGTGTGTGATCATTGCAAGGTGACAGAATGTTTCATTACTTCCATGCAGAAGCCTTCTCCATCACTCTGCAAGGACCTGGCCATTCCATGCTTCCTGATCCAAAAAGATCCATCAGAGGAGATCACACACAATTTGAGTTAAAATGGGGAAGCCAGACAGGTTGCAGATCGTCGGGAAAAAGATTGTGTGATATGTGCACATAAGCGGTGGTTTTGTAAAAAAAACAGCCCCTTTGGTGGTTATATCTTTTAGATATTATCAGTAAATGTAAACCTCCAGCTCACACCCACAACAACTGCTATATTGTACAAAAAAAAGAAAAAGAACTTGTAAAGCCAACCAGAACTTGCTCCTATCCAGCTGCTTGTACAGTTGCTGCCAAACACCGCTGTGATCTAAATGGCTTATTTATTAACAGTTTGGCAAATTGCAATAATGGAAAAGCTTTTGCAATATTCCAAACTCAGGGGTTTTTTTTTTAGATAGAATTGTTTCCTCATACATTTAAACTGCAACATGCATACTAAAATTGTACGTGATGTGATGGTTATTGTGATTTGTGAGAAAGGGATTTTAAGGTAAGCAGAAGATATAATATTTGTCATTTTACTCCTTTTTTATTGTTTTAATTTGGCTTAGAGGGTATTTTTTTTTAAAAAAAAGTTGCAATTATTGGACACCTGCTGACTTATCCAGTAGGTGATAATACAGAAATTGTGTCAGGGGAAAAAAAAGCACACAAGAAAGCATGACTGTAGAACGAAAGATAGGAAGAACACTCTTGCGCTAGCTATAAGCAAGACTGGTGATATAAACCAGACCTAACCCAATATATATATATATATATACACACACATACATACATACATACATACATACATATATATGTAGGTCTTTAGTTATTCGGGTTTTCTCCCGCATAGAATTAGAAGTGTCTTGGCGACATTTCGACGAAGTCACATTCGTCATCTTCAGGCTGGTGTCTTCAGCTTCGTGCTTCTGGGTGTAGCTTCTGGGTGTACACCCAGAAGCACGAAGCTGAAGACACCAGCCTGAAGATGACGAATGTGACTTCGTCAAAATGTCGCCAAGACACTTCTAATTCTACGTGCCATCTCAGACTGAAGGAGAATGGTTAGAAAAGACACAAAAGGAAATGCTGGCATGGCAGAAAAATACAGATAAGTCAGCAAGGACTCTGTTCTGCGGATTTTTCTCTAAGAATTAGACAATCCTGCCTTAATAGGAGGGAAACAATAAGATCAGCCTGGAAGAAAGGACGAGAGCCATAAATGGCAATCTGTGCATGGATACTGGAGGTTCAGGGACAATGAAAGTGCTCTGCCCAGCCAAGAAGGCCAACAATAAGTCTGTTGTTTGACTGCACTCTGCAAACGAACTTTAGCGGAGTGGCTGGTTGTCGTTTCTGTAAGAGGGAAAGAGGAACAGTAAAAGCTTTTGAGAAGAGACTGCTGAGCAAAGGCAAGGATAATTAAAAATATTCGCCACTTCAGGACCAGAGTTCCAGGCAAACTTGTGACCTATTCTTGGCCAACACAGAGATGCCTCACTCATGCAAGAGCTTACATCCAGCAAGGCAAATTCTGTCCCTCACAAGAACAGCTTGTTGTGTTGGAAGAGAGCCAAGGAGGAGCTGATGTTTTCTACATGAACAGACTTTACATTAATATTAGACCAAACCCGTCCCAACCACATAAAGAGGGAGAAAGAAATATGATGGTGAAAGCCTAGCCACACTCCTAAGACCAGAAAACCATTTTTGCTTGGAAGATTCTCAAGTGATGGAGACAGCAAACCTTGGTCATTTAATCTATGCCTTTTATTTAAGGACACAAACAGAAAAGGTTTTCAAGGACCAAATTCTTTATGAAGAGCTACCCAAGTCTTTGCTTCGCCAATCAGTCACTGTACATATGGACTAGAAACTCAGAAACAGTCTACATACATTATATGTCAAC